>NC_056459.1:19403434-19513434 GCF_018296145.1 Oncorhynchus tshawytscha
ATATAAACAAATAAAACATGTTTTTAACCAAAAGCCAATATGTATTTTTCGTGGCTCAGAGGGTTGTTCAATTGTGTAACAGAATCATGTTGTATGGCTAACTCCTTAAATCATTCACTTGCTGTATGACATGCCATCATGACAAGTAAATAATGCAACACACAAAATCATGTTTTCCTTGTCCGTTTTAATTGGGTTTAAACAACCACCATTTTAAAACGCATCATGCACAGTTGAAGTTGGAAGTTTACATACACCTTAGCCAAATACATTTAAACTCAGTTTTTCACAATTCCTGACATTTAATGCCAGTAAAAATTCCCTGTCTTAGGTCAGTTAGGATCACCACTTTATTGAAAGAATGTGAAATGTCAGAATAATATGAGAGAGAATGATTAATTTCAGCTTTTATTTCTTTCATCACATCCCAGTGGGTCAGAAGTTTACATACACTCAATTAGTATTCGTTAGCATTGCCTTCAAATTGTTTAACTTGGGTCAAACATTTCGGGTAGCCTTCCACAAGCTTCCCACAATAAGTTGGGTGAATTTTGGCCCATTCCTCCTGACGGAGCTGGTGTAACTGAGTAAGGTTTGTAGGCCTCCTTGCTCACACACGCTTTTTCAGTTCTGCCCATTTTCTATAGGATTGAGGTCAGGGCTTTGTGATGGCCACTCCAATACCTTGACTTTGTTGTCCTTAAGCCATTTTGCCACATCTTTGGAAGTATGCTTGGGATCATTGTTCATTTGGAAGAATCCATTTGCGACCAAGCTTTAACTTCCTGACTGATGTCTTGCGATGTTGTATCAATATATTGCCATAATTGTCCTGCCTCATGATGCCATCTATTTTGTGAAGTGCACCAGTCCCTCGTGCAGCAAAGCACCCCCACAACATGATGCTGCCATCCCCATGCTTCACAGTTGGGATGGTATTCTTTGGCTTGCAAGTCTCCCCCTTTTTCCTCCAAACATAGCGATGTTCATTATGGCCAAACAGTTCTATTTTTGTTTCATCAGACCAGAGGATATTTCTCCAAAAAGTATGATCTTTGTCCCCATGTGTAGTTGCAAACAGTTGTCTGGCTTTTCTATGGCAGTTTTGGAGCAGTGGCTTCCTCCTTGCTGAGCGGCCTTTCAGGTTATGTCGATAAAGGACTCGTTTTACTGTGGATATAGATACTTTTGTACCTGTTTCCTCCAGCATCTTCACAAGGTCCTTTGCTGTTGTTCTGGGATTGATTTCCACTTTTCACACCAAAGTAGGTTAATCTCTAGGAGACAGAACGTGTCTCCTTCCTGAGCGGTATGACGGCTGCGTGGTCCAATGGTGTTTATACTAACGTATTTGTCACGCTCATCGTAAAGAGGAGACCAAAGCGCAGTGTGATTAGAATACATACTTTTTCATGAAGATGAAGAACACTTAACAAACTATACAAAAACAACAAACCGAACGTGAAGCTATATAAAACTAGTGCAGACACAGGCAACTAGACATAGACATAGATAATAACCCACGAAATACCCAAAGACGATGGCTGCCTAAATATGGTTCCCAATCAGAGACAATGATAAACAGCTGCCTCTAATTGAGAACCAATCTAGGCAACCATAGACATACATAAACACCTAGATAGTAAACAACCCCATAAACCTACAAAACCCATAGACAGTACAAAAACACAAACTTCACCCATGTCACACCCTGACCTAACCAAAACAATAAAGAAAACAAAGAATACTAAGGTCAGGGCGTGACAGTATTATTGTTTGTACAGATGAATGTGGTACCTTCAGGCATTTGGACATTTTTTTCTGAGGTCTTGGCAGATTTCTCTTGATTTTACCTTGATGTCAAGCAAAGAGGCAGTGAGTTTGAAGGCAGGTCTTGATATCCATCCACAGGTACACCTCCAATTGACTCAAATGATGTCAATTAGCCCATCAGAAGCTTCTAAAGCCATTACATAATTTTCTGGAATATTCCAAGCTTTTTAAAGGCACAGACAACTTTGTGTATGTGAACTTCTGACCAACTGTAATTGTGATTGTTGGAAAAATTGCTTATGTCATGCACAAAGTAGATGTCCTTACCGACTTGTCAAAACGTGTCACACCCTGACCTTAGAGATCCTTTTAATTCTCTATTTGGTTTGGTCAGGGTGTGACTAGGGTGGGCAAACCTATGTTTTCTAGTTCTTTGTTGGCCTGGTATGGTTCCCAATCAGAGGCAGCTGTCTATCCTTGGCTCTGATTGGGGATCATATTTAGGCAGCCTTTCCCATCTGTTGATTGTGGGATCTTGTTTTTGTGTAGCTGCCTGTGAGCAGCCCAGAACGTCACGTTACGGTTTCTCCTGTATTGTTTTTGGTGAGTTGCATATTTATTAAACATTTGGAACTCTAAGTATGCTGCGCCTTGGTCCATTCATTCAGACAATCGTGACAAAACTATAGTTTGTTAACCTTTCTAGCGTTTCTTAACCTTTCTAGTTCCACTAGCGGAACTCCTCGACAACATTCCGCTGAAAAGGCAGGTAATTCAAAAATATATTTTTTTAAATATGTAACTTTCACACATTAACAAGTCCAATACAGCAAATGAAAGATAAACATCTTGTTAATCTACCCACCGTGTCTGATTTCAAAAATGCTTTTCAGTTAAAGCACAACATATGATTATGTTAGGTCATAGCCAAGTCGAAAAAACACAGCCATTTTTCCAGCCAAAGATAGGAGTCACAAAAAGCTGAAATATAGATCAAATTAATCACTCATAGGACATCATGTTACACAATACATGTATGTTTTGTTCGATAATGTGCATATTTATATCCAAAAATCTCAGTTTACATTGGCTTCTTACGTGCAGTAATGTTTTGATTCCAAAACATCCGGTGATTTTGCAGAAATAATCATAATAAACATTGATAAAAGATACAAGTGTTATTCACAGAATTAAAGATAGACTTCTCCTTAATGCAACCGCTGTGTCAGATTTCAAAAAAACTTTACGGAAAAAGCATCATCTGAGAACGGCGCTCAGATCCCAAATCAGCCAGAGGAATATCTGCCATTTTGGAATCAACAACATTAGAAACAACACCATAAATATTCACTTACCTTTGATGATCTCCATCAGAAGGCACTCCCAGGAATCCCAGTTCTACAATAAATGACTGATTTGTTCCATAAAGTTCCATCATTTATGTCCAAATAGCCACTTGTTGTTAACGTGTTCAGCCCAGTAATCCATCTTCATGAGGCGCGAACATTTCGTCCAGACAAAAACTTGAAAAGTTCCGTTACAGTCCTTTACAGTCAGTTACCACTGACTCAAAGCGGTCTAATGAGCCCCTCCTTTATAGTATAATCCTCAAATCAGTTTCTAAAGACAGTTGACATCTAGTGGAAGCCCTAGGAAGTGCAACCTCATCCACATCTCAATGTGTATTCGGTAGGCCAAGCTTTGAAAAACTACAAACCTCAGATGTCCCACTTCCTGGTTGGATTTTTCTCAGGTTTTCGCCTGCCATATGAGTTCTGTTATACTCACAGACATCATTCAAACAGTTTTAGAAACTTCAGTGTTTTCTATCCAATACTAATAATAATATGCACATATTAGCATCTGGGACAGAGTAGGAGGCAGTTCACTCTGGGCACGCTATTCATCCAAAAGTGAAAATGCTTACCCCTATCCCAAAAAGAGTGGTTGAAAAACGAGTTTTAATGACTCCAACCTAAGTGTACTTAAACTTCCTACTTCAACTGTATATGTATATCCTTTTCTTTAAAAAATAATTATTCAATGAATGAAATGATAACTTTGTATTCCATAAAGAATTATAAAAGAACCGTACATTTTAGGACATCAAAGCTGTTATCAAAGAAATGGGAATGCTCCATTCAGAAGGCATTTGAGTTAAAGATCCCAAGAGGATTTATCTGCCATTGTAACCCTCTATATCTGGAGGAGAAGCGCAGGATCGTGACTCCCTTGTGGATTCTGTTGAAATGACTCATATTGATATACTCAGATTGTATTTATGAATATATGAACAGCATTGAACCAACATTTAAATCAAATGTTTGAAAAATAACATTATCAATAATTTATTAAGTACTCTCACCCACACACCCACAGGCCCACTCAAACACACACACAGGCACGCACATACACACACATACATTCCGTAACCTTAGTTTCATCACACACACACACACACACACACACACACACACACACACACACAGTACATTCCCAAAGGCATTGTGTGTCATCCTCACATTCAAACTTTTATCATCATTATTTTAGCCATGGGGATGTATGGGATGACTGATGATATCATTAGCCTGCAATACACTCACCCGGGACTAACATGCGAAATATAGCAGCAACGCTATTTCACTTCATGTACCCTCTGCAGGTTTGAAATATGACACTAACTGCACTGTAAGGACTGCCAGACTTTAATGGCTCTACCCTTCGGAGCACAGCACTGTCCTATCCTATGCTAACTCAGTTACTATACTTGTGAGAGAGCTACCACTCTCCCTACACCTGTAAATCAGAATACACAACAACAACCCAAGCAGCCTGGATGGCACAGCGCTGTGAGGCAGAGGCCAGATCCCAGAGTCCAGAGGCCAGAGCCCAGAGCCTGCTGCAAGCTTGCTGACCTGCTGCATATCACATTTTACTGCCAGGAGCCAGCTGCTTTATGAAACCTGGAAACATGGTTGTGACTGTATCAGAGGCAGGGCCTTCCCCCTGAAGGTGTGTGTGTGAGGCTACATCTAGCTGAATAATAATGCTTTGAATACAGCCAGATACGGTCTGTTGATTGGTCCAGTTGACTAGGTGTTAAGAGGTATGGCTCTGTTCACACTGTTCACACATAGCTGCCAATGGCTAGTGCATTTTGAAGGGGAAAGACAGAGGGAAGAGAGAGGCTGGCAGGGAGAGAGAGAGAGATGAAATCCACAGTGTCAAGACATTTGGAGAAAGAGACAGAGAAAAGGAATGCTAGATCAACAGGGGGCACTCCCCCTCTCACCAATACAGGCCTTCTCTAAGTTTAGTACCTCACCCTCATTCTAATTCTTTCATTTTAAAAAATGTGATTTTCATTTATCAGACTTATGTGAGCAGGCACACGGTTTTCATTAACAGGCCATCTGCTCCTGTTTCAAGGCAGGAGAGACGACGAGGGAGAGAGAGAGAGAGAGAGAGAGGAAGGCCAACAAAACGGCTTGCCTCCCCCTAAAATAATTTGTTTGCTTCTCGGCGGCGTATTTTTTAACTTGCAAAACCTTGCTGAAATTGTTAGTAGGCAATTGGAGAAGCAGTGACAGCCTGACCTCTAGTCGCCCAGCCATAAACATTGATTGTGTGCCTCAGATCAATCAGATTAGTGTAGAGAGAGAGAGCTTTGAGGAGAGAAAAGAGGAGAGGAGATGGGAGGAGAGGAGAGGAGAGGAGAAGGGAGGAGAGGAGAGGAGAGGAGAAGGGAGGAGAGGCACCAGGCTGCATGGAGGAACAGATTTTACATCAGACTCACTCTCAGACTCCACTACACTCCACCACAGCCCGGCCTGCTAGACTATATCCCTGGCTGATTATAGGATCTAAAGTGTATTCGGAAAGTATTCAGATGCCTTGACTTTGTATGTTACAGCCTTATACAAAAACTTAGGAAATAGTTTTTTTAATCATACATCTACACACAATACTCCATAATGACAAAGCTCAAACAGGTTTTTAGAAATGTGTGCAAATGTATAATTTTAAAAAACTGAAATATCACATTTGCAGTAATATTCAGACCCTTTACTCAGTACTTTGTTGAAGCACTTTTGTCAGCCATTACAGCCTCGAGTCTTCTTGGGTATGACACTACAAGCTTTGCATACCGGTATTTGGGGTGTTTCTCCCATTTTTCTCTGCAGATCCTCTCAAGCTCTGTTAGGTTGGATGGGGAGCGTCGCTGCACAGCTATTTTCAGGTCTCTCCAGAGATGTTCGATAGGGTTCAAGTTCAGGCTCTGTCTGGGCCACTCAAGGACATTCAGAGACGTCCAGAAGCCACTCCTGCCAATCTGAGGTCCTGAGCGCTTTGGAGCAGGATCTCTCTGTACTTTGCACCGTTCATCTTTCCCTCGATCCTGACAAGTCTCCCAGTACCTGCCGTAAACATTGCTACAGCATGATGCTGCCACCACCATGCCTTACTGTAGGGTTGGTATTGGTGGGGTGATGAGCGGTGCCTAGTTTCCTCCAGACATGACGCTTGGCATTCAAGCCAAAGAGCTCAATCTTGGTTTCATCAGACCAAAGAATCTTGTTTCTCCAGTGTCCTTTATGTGGCTTTTGGCAAACTCAAAGTGGGATGTAATGTGCCTTTTACTGAGGAGTGGCTTTCATCTAGCCACTCTAACATAAAGGCTTGAGAGCTGCTGCAGAGATGGTTGTCCTTCTGGATGGTTTTCTCATCTCCACAGAGGAACTCTGGAGCTCTGTTTGAGTGACCATCGGGTCATTGGTCACCTCCCTGACTAAGGTCATTCTCCCCCGATTGCTCAGTTTGGCCAGGTGGCCAGCTCTAGGAAGAATCTTGGTGGTTCCAAACATTTTTCCAATTAAAAATGATAGCCACTGTGTTCTTGGGGACCTTCAATGCTGCAGACATTTTTTCGTACCCTTCCCCAGATCTGTGCCTCGACACAATCCTGTCTCTGAGCTCTAGGGACAAATTCTTCAACCTAATGGCTTGGTTTTTGCTCTGACATACACTGTCAACTGTGGGACCTTATATAGACAGGTGTGTGCCTTTCCAAATCATGTACAATCAAATCAAATCAATCAAATCAAATTTATTTATATAGCCCTTCGTACATCAGCTGATATCTCAAAGTGCTGTACAGAAACCCAGCCTAAAACCCCAAACAGCAAGCAATGCAGGTGTAGAAGCACGGTGGCTAGGAAAAACTCCCTAGAAAGGCCAAAACCTAGGAAGAAACATAGAGAGGAACCAGGCTATGTGGGGTGGCCAGTCCTCTTCTGGCTGTGCCGGGTGGAGATTATAACAGAACATGGCCAAGATGTTCAAATGTTCATAAATTACCAGCATGGTCGAATAATAATAAGGCAGAACAGTTGAAACTGGAGCAGCAGCACGGTCAGGTGGACTGGGGACAGCAAGGAGTCATCATGTCAGGTAGTCCTGGGGCATGGTTCTAGGGCTCAGGTCCTCCGAGAGGGAGAAAGAAAGAGAGAATTAGAGAGAGCATATGTGGGGTGGCCAGTCCTCTTCTGGCTGTGCCGGGTGGAGATTATAACAGAACATGGCCAAGATGTTCAAATGTTCATAAATGACCAGCATGGTCGAATAATAATAAGGCAGAACAGTTGAAACTGTTCAACAATCAATTGAATTTACCACAGATGGATTCCAATCAAGTTCTAGAAACATCTCAAGGATGATCTGTGGAAGCAGGATATACCTGAGCTCAATTTTGAATACTTAGGCTCTGAATACTTATGTAAATGTCATATTTCAGTTTATTATTTTTTATACATTCTCTACCATTTCTAAAAATCTATTTTCACGTTGTCATTATGGGGTATTGTGTGTAGATTGATGAGGAAAAATGTATTTAATCAATTTTAGAATAAGGCTCTAATGTAAGAAATGTGGTAAAAAGTGAAGACTTTCCTAATGCACTGTACATCATCAAGGTCAGTGGCCCAAGAATGACTTACAGTCAGAATGTTACTACTGTATGGTGATAACGATGAGGAGGAGGAGGATGATGAGGAGGAGGACAAGAAAGAGAATGAGGATAATTATAATGATGAGAAATATTGTTATCACTAGAAGATAATTATACTATCTCAAGACCATCAGACTGCTAAACAGCAATCAATAACTCAGAGGCTGCTGCGTACATTGAGACCCAATCACTGGCCACTTTAATAAATGGATCACTAGTCACTTTATACAATGCACTCTAAATAATGCCACTTTTATAATGTTTACATATATTACATTACTCATGTCACATGTATATACTGTATTTTATACTATTCTACCTTGTCTATGCTGTTCGGCCATCACTCATCCATATACTTTTATATAAATATATATATATATTTTTATTTCACCTTTATTTAACCAGGTAGGCTAGTTGAGAACAAGTTCTCATTTACAACTGCAACCTGGCCAAGATAAAGCAATGGAGAAGGGGATGAGGTAGTTATTTACAGATGGGTTATATACAGGTGCAGTGATCTGTGAGCTGCTCTGACAGCTGGTGCTTAAATGTCACGGCTGTTTGAAGGAGAGGACCAAGGTGCAGTGTGATGAGCGTACATTATCTTTTAATGATCAAAATGACGCCTACAAAACAATAACAATACAAAAACAAACCGTGAAACTGTCATAATGAAAGTCAAATTCCCACCAAGACAGGTGGGAAAAAAGGCACCTAAGTATGGTTCCCAATCAGAGACAACGATAGACAGCTGTCCCTGATTGAGAAACATACCCGGCCAAAACATAGAGATAGAAAATCAGAGAAACACAACACATAGAAATGCCCACCCCAACTCACGCCCTGACCAAACCAAAATAGAGACATTAAAAGGATCTCCAAGGTTTGGCGGAAAATATGAAGCGAGGGCCAGCCAACGACAGCATACAGGTTGCAGTGGTGGCTAGTATATGGGGCTTTGGTGACAAAACAGATGGCACTGTGGTAGACTGCATCCAATTTGCTGAGTAGAGTGTTGGAGGCTTTTTGGAAATGACATCTTACATGATACTTACATGTACATATTCTCATGCACCCCTTTAGATATGTGTGTATTAGGTAGTTGTTGGGGAATTGTTAGATTACTTGTTAGATATTACTGCACTTTTGGAACTAGAAGCACAAGCATTTCGCACCACTCACATTAACATCTGCTAACTATGTGTATGTGACAAATAAGATTTGATTTGATTTAAGAGTAGTAGTATTCGTTTTAGTCATAGTCAAAGCAGTAGTACTAGTAGTAGGAGTAGTAGTAGTAGCAGCAGTCGCACTCGCAGCAGTAGTAGCAGAAGCAGTAGTAGTAGCAGTAGCGGTAGCAGCAGCTGTAGTAGTAGTAGTAGAAGGAGCAGCAGTCGCACTCACAGCAGTAGTAGCAATAATAGTAGCAGCAGTAGTAGCAGGAGCGGCAGCAGAAGCAGTAATAGTAGTACTATTAGTAGTAGCAGCAGTAGCATTAGCAGCAGTAGTAGGAGGAGGAGCAGCAGTAGTAGTAGTAGGAGGAGGAGCAGCAGAAGTAGCTGCAGCGGTAGGAGTAATAGTTGCAGTAGTAGCAGTAGTTGTAGCAGTAGTTGTACTAGTAGTAGTAGCAGCAGCAGTAATAGCAGTAGTAGTAGTAGCAGCAGTAGCAGTAATAGCAGTAGTAGCAGCAGCAGTAGTTGTAGTAGTAGTAGTACTAGTAGCAGTAATAGCAGTAGTGGTAGCAGTAGTACTAGTAGTAGTACTAGTAGTAGTAGTAGTAGTAGTAGTAGCAGCAGCAGTAGCAGTAATAGCAGTAGCATCGGTAGAAGTAATAGCAGTAGTAGTAGTAGCAGCAGTAGTAGCATTAGTTGTAGTAGTAGTAGTAGTAGTAGTAGTAGTAGTAGTACTAGTAGCAGTAGCAGTAATAGCAGTAGCGGTAGTGGTAGTAGTACTAGTAGCAGTAGCAGTAATAGCAGTAGTGGTAGCGGTAGAATTAGTAGTAGAAGTAGTAGCAGCAGCAGTAGTTGCAGTAGCGTGTTGCAAAGGTCGAAACCAGATCAGAGTCCAGGAGGTACTGTGACGATCGTCATTGGAATGAGGTGAGGACCAAAGTGTATTTATTCAACCGAGAACACTAAACAAATTAACAAAGGAGAAACGAAACGAAACAGTTCTGAAAGGTGACATACACATAATAGAAAATAATCACCTAGGTGGGAAAAGGCTACCTAAGTATGATTCTCAATCAGAGACAACTAACGACACCTGCCTCTGATTGAGAACCATACCATACCAGGCCAAACACAAACAAACCACATAGAAAAAGGAACATAGACAACTCACCCAACTCACGCCCTGACCATACTAAAACAAAGACATAAAAAAAGAACTAAGGTCAGAATGTGACAGGTACAGAGTGGCAGACAGGCTCGTGGTCAAGGCAGGCAAAATGGTCAGGCAGGCTGGTACAAAGTCCAGAAACAGGCAATGGTCAAAACCGGGAGGACTAGAAAAAGGAGAATGCAAAAGCAGGAGAACGGGAAAAATGCTGGTTGACTTGGAAACATACAAGACGAACTGGCACAGAGAGACAGGAAACACAGGGATAAATACACAGGGGAAAACAAGCAACACCTGGAGGGGGTGGAGACAATAATGAGGACAGGGGAAACAGATCAGGGTGTGACAGCATCAACAGTAGTGTAGTAGTGTAGTAATATTAAATATAAAAACACTATATGCCATTTAGCAGACACTTTTCTCAAAAGTGACTTACAGTCATGTATGCATACATTTTATGTATGGGTGGTCCTGGGAATTGAACCCACTACCCTGTTATTACAAGCTTTGAGTAGGTGTAGTCATAGAAGTAGTAGAACTAGTAGTGCAACGCAACCTACTAAAGGAATAAGTGCGAATAGAAGTAAAAGTAGTAGTCTTGTCAATGTAGTAGTAGTACTAGTATTATTCTGTAGTACACTGAACAAAAATATCAATGCAACATGCAACAATTTCAAAGTTACAGTTCAAATAAGGAAATCAGTCAGTTGAAATAAATTAATTAGGCCCTAATCTATGGATTTAACATGACTGGGAATAGAGATAGGTTTAAAAAAGGGTAGGGGCGTGGATCAGAAAAGCAGTCAGTATCTGGTGTGACCACCATTTGCCTCATGCAGCGTGACACATCTCCTTTGCATAGAGTTGGTCAAACTGTTGATTGTGGCCTGTGAAATCTTGTTCTACTCATCTTCAATGACTGTGCGAAGTTGCTGAATGTTGGCTGGAACTAGAACACACGGTCGTACACATCAATCCAGAGCATCCCAAACATGCTCAATGGGTGACATGTATGGTGAGTATGCAGGCCATAGAAGAATTGGGACATTTTCAGCATCCAGGAACTGTGTACAGGTCCTTGCGAAATGGTGTCGTGCATTATCATACTGAAACATGAGGTGATGACGGTGGATGAATGGCACGACAATGGGCCTCAGGAACTCGTCACCGTATCGATAAAATGCAATTGTGTTCGTTGTCCATACCTTATGCCTGTCCATATCATAGCCCCACCGCCATGATGGGCACTCTGTTCCCACCGTTGACATCATCAAACCACACTACACTGGGCTACACGTGGTCTGTGGTTGTAGGGCCGGATGAATGTACTGCCTAATTCTCCAAAACAATGTTGGAGGTAGCGTATGGTAGAGAAATTAACATTCACTTCTCTGGCAACAGCTCTGGTGGACATTCCTGCAGTCAGCGTGCCCAATTGCACGCTCCCTCAAAACTTGAGACATCTGTGGCATTGTGTTGTGTGATAAAACTTTACATTTTAGATTGGCTTTTTATTGTCTCTTCTTGATATGCCACACCTGTCAGGTGGATGAATTATCTTGGTAAACAAGAAATTCTCACTAACAGGGATTTAAACTAATTGTGCACAACAATTGAGAGAAATCTACTTTTTGTTGGAATATTTCTGGGATCTATTATTTTAATTCATAAAACATGGGGCCAACACTTTACATGTTGCGTTTATATTTTTGTTCAGAGTAAATGCATGGGCCTATTGTAAATGTCCCGAGCTATGAAATTCAAATGAATCCTATGAATCATGCTGCACCTCATGAATCCACTGACTCACTTCTCCACCTGGGTCAATTACCGGACTATTACTGCAGGCAGCCTGGGTTATTAGGGACTGGTATCACTGCAGGCCAGACCTGGGTTCAAATACTTTTTAAAATCTATCAAATACTTTTAGCATTTGCTTCAGCCTGTCTGGAATGCGAGGTGGGCAGGTTTTGCTCTTTTGTGACTATTCTATTGGTTCCATTCCATTGCTAAGGTCAGTTACAGTAAGCACAGTATTTGAAATGATATCAAATGAGTATTTGTACCCAGGTCGGACATTTCTGAGCTTGGTTATGGCAAAGACAGAAACAGGCTGACGTGGTAGAGCCACTGACCTTTCCTCTAATCCCAAGACATCTCCATTAACAGTACAGTATGTGTGTGAGAGACTAACTTCGCATGTTGCTCCTACGGCCTGCCGGAGACAGTGCAACTCAACAACAGATTCTTCATCCAAAGTGACATGCCCTCAACCTAAAGAGGTCCCACTTGAACCATAAAAATTTAATCTAGCTGTGTTTGTTGGTATGATTCTCCCTTGAGAATTTCTCAGAGCAAATGGTATGGCTTCTCTCCTTACTATTGTCTGTTGAGTATCAAATACAAATCCAGACATTCTAAGTGTGGTGGGTACTGTTCTTCACAATATAAAATTGAGCTGATGTTTTTATTTGACTAGTTTGGTTGTTTGGTGCATATTTTCAGATCCATCCATGAACTTCCAGCTGTCACAGCTATGAAAAATGAGGACGTATACTACAAATGGCGTCTTAAACCAGTTCTGACGCAGTTCAGAAAGCCCCAAAGCCTGAATGTCTTGCAGGCCTAAGTGAGATCCAGCTTATTGTGTTATTATCATTTTTTCCCTTTGAATTCCATTGTGGTTGTATGTTTTCTGTTGCCACACCATGTAATGTTTTCCTGAAAAATGTGCTGCATAAATGATTGGCCTAGACTTCATTTATCATTTGAGATGCACGGACAAAATATCCTTCTTCCCTGCGATGAAAAAACTATGTTATCTTCAATAAGCAAACTCTTTTCCTGGGGGACTTTCAGACTTCATCAGTGGCGCCTTATTGTTGAATTTCCATTCTCTTGGTTTTGAAGATAAAATAAAGGCTGTCTGATGCTGTGTGATGTGGTTTAGTCCAAGAGCAAAACAATCCTTTATTTTTTAAGTAAATCCCATATTCCCAAATGAGTTGATAATTACAAACAGGATTGACGGGATCTGTGGCTTGTGCAGGGCTGAACAATATGGTCGCTTTGTTGGAGGACATGTTTTATGAGCTTGAAAGGGGAAAATAATTAGAAATCCTTATGACAGTTCTTGAGAGAAAGGGAGAGAAAAAAAGACAACTTGCAGCTTGACTTTTGACACTGAAGTGCTTTTGACACTGGGCTTGTGTGTGTGTGCATGCATGCACACACACACGCATGCACACACACACGCATGCACACACACACGCATGCACACACACACGCATGCACACACATTCCATTGTGTACAGTACCTGTGCGTGTGTTTGCATTTGTGCGCATAGCAGCTCTCCTCACAAGAAGTTCACAGACTAATCCATTGTTGGCTACACTCACTTTTCTTGAGACACTCTGTCATTGTAAATGAATTTGGTTCAGACTGGGTGCATAAAAACAATGCTTTTCCAGCCTGTCAATACCTCAGGAATAATGCCATTTTAATAAGACTAACAAAATTATATTCTAGCCTTGTACTTTCCTTTCTGCTGGGGCAGCAATAAACTAAGAATGCCTGTTTTTCATTGCATAGATTTTGTGTAGGATGAACTTAACACTGTTGGGAGGTGTGGGTAGAGTTGGAAAAGTTCAAGGCGCAGTTGGTGCACTTGGGGCCAATTTAGGAATTTAGGCCTTTCCTACACTTGTCTTTCCTACACACTTCTCAGTATTTGGTTTTCAGACTTACCTTATTCAGTCACTCAGCAGTTGTGGCTACCTTGAAGGCTCTGAATAAGTTTAATTCAACTGGTGAAAACCCTCCCACTTGCTGGCTAGCAGATTTTCTCATGGAGTTTTCATTCAATAGGGTTTCCAATACATTTATGTTAAGCCATCCATATAAATATGGTGTACGTTTAATTACAATTTTGTATAATTAAAGGTTGAGAGAACAGGTTCAGAGAATAGGGATCAATGAAAGAAGGCCATCTATGCATCTTCATCTCAGTTTCAGCACCAAAATTACTCTGATAGTGTAGATTAGTTTGGCACATTTTAGGGTTAGGAAAGTACAGTATGTATGAATCATAAATATATTGATTTAAAAAATACTGTGGTATGATTCATCCTGAAAGTTGTCATATTCAATCCCATGAAATATTGGAAGGTGGAAAAAAGTGTACAATAGGGGTTGAACAATAATCCTATAAATCTACCCTAATCCTCACTAATCATGGAACTGTGTGACAACAGTCCAGTCATGTGAACCTCGCACCAGGCTCCAGGTTTAACCTGGTACACGTGGTCTGAGTGTGGTGTCAGGAAAATAACCTCACACTCAATGTCAACAAAGCAAAGGAGATGATCGTGGACTTCAGGAAACAGCAGAGGGAGCACTCCCCTATCCACATAGACGGGACAGTAGTGGAGAAGGTGTAAAGTTTCAAGTTCCTCTGAGTACACATCATGGACAAATTGAAATGGTCCACACACACAGACAGTGTGGTGAAGAAGGCGCAACAGCGCCTCTTCAACCTCAGGAGGCTGAAGAAATTTGGCTTGTCACCTAAAACACTCACAAACTTTTACAGATGCACAATCGAGAGCATCCTGTCGGCCTGTATTACCGCCTGGTACGGCAACTGCTCCGCCCACAACTGTAAGGCTCTCCAGAGGGTATTGAGGTCTGCACACCACATCACCTGGGGCAAACTACCTGCCCTCCAGGACACCTACACCACCCGATGTCACAGGAAGGCCAAAAGATCATCAAGGACAACAACCACCCGAGCCACTGCCTGTTCACCCCGCTATCATCCAGAAGGTGAGGTCAGTACAGGTGCATCAAAGCTGGGACCGAGAGACTGAAAAACAGCTTCTATCTCAAGGCCATCACACTGTTAAAACAGACATCACTAACATTGAGTGGCTGCTGCCAACATACTGACTCAAATCTCCAGCCACTTAACAATTCAAAATTGTAATATTGTAATAAATGTATCACTAGTCACTTTAAACAATGCCGCTTTATATAATGTTTACATACCCTACATTACTCATCTCATATGTATATACCGTACTCTATACCATCTACTGCATCTTGCCTAAGTCGTTTGGCCAGCGCTCATCCATATATTTATATGTACATATTCTTATTAATTCCTTTACACTTGTGTGTATAAGGTTGTTGTTGTGAAATTGTTAGATTACTTGTTAGATATTACTGCATGGTCGGATCTAGAAGCACAAGCATTTCGCTACACTCGCATTAACATCTGCTAACCATGTGTATTTGACCAATGAAATTAGATTTAATTTGATTTGATAATGATTCAAATGGGCTACATGTCCCAAATTATTGCACGTCAGCATAATATGATCCACTAATGCTAGCGACCCTCAGGAACAACTTACACGGACGTGATAGAGGAAAGAAAGGTACACGGAATGGAATGATTCAAAAGGTAAGCTACAAATTGAAGAAAGCTAACACTGAAGTGACCGTTATAAATGTGTGTGGGTATTAGTGATGGTTGCTCCTGATAGTGGCTGATATTTAACATGATACAAACTGTCAAATAAAACAAAGAAAAGCCTTGGCATAGGCTATAATTAAAACGCTCTAAAGCACATGCATCAACTCAGCAGGCTCAGCCCTACAGAAGTCTATATCTTGGGCGTCCAAATTTCATCCACGCAAATTATGAGGGCACACAATTAAAATTTGGAATAACGGCACAGCTATTTATAGCATATTTCACTGTGAAAAAGGGTCCGCAATAAGTTTCGTGTTGATATGATTTTCAGTTGGCTTCCATACGGCTGGTTTCACATGAATTTCCAGAGTTCACAAGGAAAAATCTTCTAAAACAATTTCTATGTGTACCTAGCTCTTATCAATAGCTCATAAACCACTTAGAAATGACAGTGCATGGAGAACGCTGTTATTTATATCGGAAAAAATAAAGTAGATGCTTTTTCCACTTGGAAAAGGCAGGTTCGCTCGACCTTATTCATGGTTTCCTTGGACGTAAATTGATGGAATAATGAAGGAATTAAGTCAAGGTCAGAATACGGCGTATCTGTAGACACACCCCAACAGCCTTTATTTCTTAGATCTCCACCCTGAATGAATAGCGGGTGAATAGCATGCTATTCTCGTGCTTATGTTTAAGGTCAGAATACCGAAAGAGAGAAAAGTTCATAAAAAGGGAATTATGTTCCATTTACTCACGCTCAACTCGGGTCGGAATCGGGCTTTGAGGAATAGTGTAGTATACATTGGAAGCTGAAATGGCAATGTAAATAAATTGTTCACATTTCGAGTTGTTTGTATTTGAACAAGTTTCTCCCTTAGTCTTGACTATCATCATGGTTCCTCTCTTTTCATATTTATGAGCAGAGTACCAAAATAAACGTTTTTAACATGGACGTGATGCCTTATTAAATGTGTGACGTGACTCCATAATGGATACATTTCAAATATTGTTTAACAAGATGGGAAAGCAGTGCATTAATATTAATGGCCTATTATCATTGTATGCACGGATGGTAGTAGAATAGGTCAAAAGCTCACTATCAGAATATGTTTGTCATTTATTTATTTTTCTAGGCTTTTTGAGTTGCAGCCCACAGGTGAATATGATGTTATATGAATTTGTATATTGTACCTGTAACCACCCTCCCATGATTTCTTTCTCTCAAAATAAATACAAATTTGGTATGTTTATACT
This sequence comes from Oncorhynchus tshawytscha, assembly GCF_018296145.1. Taxonomy (NCBI): domain Eukaryota; kingdom Metazoa; phylum Chordata; class Actinopteri; order Salmoniformes; family Salmonidae; genus Oncorhynchus; species Oncorhynchus tshawytscha. The sequence continues at coordinate 19,420,289 of NC_056459.1, forward strand.
CCTATGAGAGGTCAAAACTGTCTCAAACATTGTCCTTGGTACTACAAATGAGCAAAGCACGTCAAAAGGGGAAAATGGGGAGACTTAAAAAACTATAGGCCTTCAAGCTAGAACTCCAGCATATTTTCGTGTGACATTTAAAAGACAACAGCCAAGTTTTGCTCATGGACATTACACTTTAAGGGGCCTGGGGTGGCAGGGAAAAACGGTTTTCATCTCTTTAGCATGCAAAAAGACATGGATCTGTGGTTTTCAGGGAAGAAGACAGAAACGGACTGACCATAGGGCAGGTCAGGGACAAATGATATATGTGCTGGTCCTAAATTGTTGATGTTGTTGCGCAGCATGGTCACTATCTGGCTAATAATGGGGGCCTCAGTTGTGAGGAAACAAATTGGCGGATGTGTGTTTATTTCTGGTCCCAGTCCATCCCTGGAAGAAGTAAGCATGAGTAAATAAATCAGGGGATTGGAGGGTTCCCTTTAATTGTCATTATGTGTTTTAGCCAAGTGGTGGGAGGTATGAAGATGACCCTAGCTCACTGGAGAACCATTTGCTCCCAATCTGATGGGAGACGCTGCAGGTAAAATGAGGTCAGCGCTGGAAATGAAAAAAAAATATTAAAAAAATATATACTCGGTCCAAATGTCAGAGTATAGCATCTCTAGAAGGCCAAAGGCCCAATGTGAAGGTGTAGTTTAAATAATGCATCCACTGTATAGGGGTGGACATGTAGGCGTATGTGTTGTGTTGATCGTATGTGAGGGAAAGGTTGTCATGGTAACCTTTACCATTCACTGATATTCTTCACTGTAATCTATGGTTTTCATTTTCTTCGGTTTACATTTTTTTTTCCTGAAAATCTCTTGCTAGACATTATGGTCAGGCAGGCATTTCAGATAGTTTGAGGTTTACTGAATTGTTGGATGGACATTTCGGAAGTCTCCAAGAAAGTTGTTGTTCTTGTTATTTTGACTCACCATTTCCCAAAGCCACTGGAACGAGATGAATAACTTCATTATTTCACAACCACACAGCCTATGCTGTATCGCAGGGCTATTCAACTATATTCTTACCCTGGCCAGATGTAAAAAGGTTAATTGCATTTCCACATGCTATTATTCTTAGGAAGAACTGTATATAAAAAGCAACACACACACACCAATAAAGTACTTTTCTTCAAATGAAATGTTGCTAAAAGTAATAAGGAAAGAAGTGGAGGGCGAAGTTCAGCCAATTTTTTTTAATCATCATTGAAAATGCACAACGCTCGCTCACCATTTTTAAAAAGCTTCTTAAAAGTAAGTTGTTCATTTTTAAATCATCAGAAAACTAAGCATCTCAACAAATAACAAAAAGATATGTCAAATCAGGTAATGCCAAATTCCAGTCTGAAGGATGTATGCTTTGAATTAATTTCCCTCAGTCATTAGGTGAATTCTTGGTCACACTCCCTTCTAACAAGTACTTGTGAGAGTCAGATAGTGAAACAGATGCTGTAGCCTAGTGGTTAGAGCATTGGGCCGGTAGTTGAAAGGTTGCTAGATCAACTCCCCGAGCTGACAAGGTAAAAATCTGTAGTTCTACCCCTGAACAAAGCAGTAAACCCACAATTCCCTTTTAGGCGGTCACTGTAAATAATCATTTGTTCTTAACTTGCTTGCATAGTTAAATAAAGGTTTTTTAAAAAGCTTTCAGAAATGGGATCATACATTTTGTAGCTTAAACCACTCAAAAGCTAGAGCCAAATGTATATGAAGAAAAAACTATTGTTCCATTTTGGAGAATGCCTAATACTGAACACGATGAACTTTTCTCTGTTTCATCATTCTACCGTGTTAATTCAGGTATGTAATGTGCAAAAGTGCAATACAACTCACAAAATATTGAGATAACATGGTTAACTATATCCATGAGCTTGATGATGTTTGAAGGCAATTGAAGGGAGTATGAGTTTTAACCGAGTGAAAAACGTTTTGGTATATTCTCCATTATAAGTAATGGATTTTTGCTAGGTTGCTAATGATTTAATGTAAGAAAAGGGAATAAGAACTTTGTGTATTTTTTCAACAATGTTTTTAGCACCAATTTGGTTTATTTTCTATGAACAAATGTTAAGTTTACTTCAGGTAATATATGTAAATATTGCAATGTGGTGATAGAATGTGTTGAAAATGTTTATATTTGTTAGAAAATAGAATTTAACAATTCCCTAGCTTTATGCTTACCGAATTTAGCCTAGGCTATTAGGCTTAAGCTATTGTTAGCTCACATGTTGATGGTTTAGAATGTACTGGTTGTAGCACTGTTTAGCACAGGCCTCCAGTCATTTGTAGCTTTATGGAAATTGACACTGCTAGTACAGTGAGCTCTGTATAATGTAATTCACCTTTTTATGCACAATTGGATGGTTTTACATGCCAAATATTTTTTTTTGCTAAATGCTAAATACTACTGATTGAATAGCCTCAGGTTATATGCACTATTAATTTTAATATTAGTGAAAGGTAATAGGTGAATGTGTATGTATGGAGTTGTATGGAGATAGCTTTTTAAAATTGAGACCTTTATTTTTTATATTCAATATGGAATATGAAAATACTTAATACTACCATGCAGTTATAATGTATAATTGATTTTGGCAACAAAATAAAACTCCATTTTAATAGATCTTGGAGAATGCCAAACATGCTTACCACACCGCTCAAATCGCATGCCCTCGCGTTGCAAAATAAATAAATGTTATTCAATCATTGGACCCACATTGCTCGCGTGCACCACCTAGCGCCGGCTTGGCCAGGCGCTAAAATAGAAATTGGTTCTATTTGTGACGCTCAAAGCGTTACAAGTCCGGCCTCTCCCATCTCCTCATTGTTTTTTAAGAGCATACATCCACGTAGGTAATTGAAAGATAAACTGAGGTCCTCACTCCAGTTGGTTGTAGAAATACACGTAAAGTTGGTAGCCAAAATTCATATAAAGTCCAAAAAAGAAAACGAAGCCTGAAGGAAGGAGGAGATGATGAGAAATGAATTCGGTTTACCGTTTTATCTGTGAATTAATTGTTGTAGTGGACCTTGTGCATTTCAGGTAAAATAACAACCCAATGTTTATATCCCAGGACAAATTAGCTAGCAACAGCAAGCTAGCTAGCTAAATTGCCATAAATGTTTAATCCTTTTTAACCTGTCTCCAAATGTATATAATTGGTTCAGAGTTTATTTTGATATGTCAACCTGTGTGTCCTGATCGATATGTCAACCTGTGGGTGTGAACAAAATCAACATGCTTGCGATGGCGCACGTGGATGCACATGCGTGTCCGGTTTGATCAGCATGTACTACTGAACACTACTAACGTTTCTCCATCACATCATTCACCTTGTTAATTCAGGTCTATTATCTGCTGGCCACGTCTCAGTCCGTAACACATCCTACTATTACAACTTTCAGGAGTAAATTGAAAGCTGGACTGAGTTCCCATAGGGGGCATGCCCTACAGTTTGGGAGCCACTGCTATAGACAACAACCATAGTGCTTGAAATTTTTTGCACTCAACGTTGGATTTTGGCAAATCTTTTAGTAATGTTCAGAATGTATCAAAGGGCCAGTGTAAATGAATAAATAGACCGGATCTGGCCTGCCAGTTGAATGGCCCTGCTGTATCCTATAGTGGTGCTGTTGGCCTTACAAGCCTCCCGAAGCACAGTCAGGGGGAAGTCTGAAGGAATGAGCTGGCATTTTGAGTGACTATCACATATCTCACTCTACGGCAGTGTCATAAATGAGAATGGGCTTCTCTGCCAAGGCCTATTGCTTCTGATTCATGAAAAATGCAATACTTGATCTCATGATGACTGTCACTGAACACATATTGAATTTGTGTTTGGATTCAATTGATAGTTTTCTACCAGATGTGAATACCCTAACTCATTTTGAGAATGGATGACTGTAATGAATGCTTGGTACAAGGTTACACTATCAACACATGCCATCAATCATAAAAACTGGTGACTCAGTTGACCGCTCAATGACAGCGCTGCCAACTCTCAAGCATTGGCCGTGAGACACACACATTTGACCCTCTTCTCACATTCTCGCTGCACATGCCTTATATATCATGCATTGAAATCCACTGCTTTTATTTTTCTAATTAGTCTATTAGCACGTTAAATTTACAACTGTGCTTCATACTTAACATTTAATCCCCCCCAAATCTCAAAGTACCAAATGTCAAATTTTGAGTGTTTATTTAATGTTCAAAGCATCCTGAATACACCTGGCCTGTGGATGTATTTATTTGTATTTTCCACCATGGTCATAGGCCTCTGCCAGGTCAAAATATGTAGAATTGCAGGAAATTAGCTTGAAAACAGTACACTTTTCCCAGTACCCCTTCTAGGGATTGTGCCAGGTTGGTAATGAAATTCACATAGCAAATCTCACTCCAAGCTTTTTTCAAAAGTTGCCAGCCCCGCAATTATATCATGGCAGAGAGATCTAAGGCATGACTCTCTCTCTCTCTCTCTCTCTCTCTCTCTCTCTCTCTCTCTCTCTCGCTCTCTCTCTATCCATTTCTTTCTCCCTACCACCCCTACCTCTCTGGCCTTTTTCATTCTAATTCACCACCAGGCTTGTTTCGGGGTAACGCCGCCTGTCACACAGCGTCACGATCAGGCAGGAAGCTGATTGATGCTCCCTGCGGTCCGCCATGACACAACTAATCTGTGCCTGAGACTCTGGAAGGATCCCCCTGAGAATTACTCTGGACCCCCACCACCACCACTGTCTACCCTTCACCAACCTGGCCTGCTCCACTGAAGCAGGAGCCACTGTCAGGTAGTATACTGTATGTCAGGGCCTAAATGAAGGCCCCATGGCTTCTGGTACTGCTCTCTTGTCTCCATGGGCTCCAGCCAGGTCTGACTTCAGAGGATGTGATAGGTCCATTTGCTATCTGGTTGTTATCCTTAGGGGTGGGGCCTGGTGGGGGGCCGGGAGTCGGGGGTCTGAGGGGGCTCTTCAGGACTAGACAAACTACTAATATTTGCTCATGAAGCTAGAAATTATTGAGCTCATCATGACTGAGAACGTATTGCTCCTTGCAGTGCTGTACAGTACTGTATATGAGCTGATGAAGCCATAATTGCTGGGCAACATTTTACAGGCTTGTTTCCACCCTGGGCCGTGAATACATTCCCTCTGACAGTGTTTACTCTTTATAAGTAAACAACACGGCTGTTGGTCTCCTCGTTTGCATAATGTTAATTTATCAGGAGTCTCTATACGCTGCTGTGACAGTACCACTCTAAACCCCTGTGTCAAACAACATGACGCAATTATTCAGCTCAAGCCTCCATGGCTCCAGCTCGCTGACATGTTAGCATTTGTCTCCAAAATGCCAGGCCACGGATGTGACAACGGTGGACAGGCCGCTGTCGGCCACCGCCTGATGCCTTCCCTGGGTCTGACAGCAGTGATGTGCGTGTGTCGCACCCAGCAGTCCCCACCTCGCCCTCGCCGAATCCCGCAGTGAGAGGCTGCATGTGAACTAGCCTTTGACAAATTGAAAGCCAAAGCCGACCAACCACCAACCTTCAGGTGGCAGATTTATTTTATTAAAGATATATGCTGGACACAAATTGGTAAATGCCTTTCTGATGAGAGAGAGTGTCCGTGAGAGCAGTGGTGGCCTGTGACAAGGAAGATGAGGGTTAATGTCAGTTAGGCTGTAGTGGCCTGCTGTGCACCAACCAATAACCTTCTGTGAGAGTGGGACAGGACGAACTGCTGGGACAGCTGTGGGACACCTCCCAAACCTGTCGTACCTTTAGTATAAAATCCTATTTTGTGCAGATTCACTGACAGCTAACAAATGACAAAATACTCTGTAATAAAAAGGGCAACACACTCCATAATCTACAGACTCCTCACACTCCTTAATTAAAAGGGCAACACACTCCATAATTAAAAGGGCAACACACTCCATAATCGCTCTTGCTAGCCGTTATCTTAATTTGCTTTTGAGGATGTGTTGAAAATACTATGTAGGAGGAAGTTATATTCCCTATCCTTATTTTGAAAATGAATGCTAAAATGTACAACATAACAATTTATCATGAAAATAGTTATTCATGCGTCAGTCAAATTACTAACCAACGTATCTGTAATTCTGTTTATTGTGAAAGGTAATAACAGCCTTATTACTAGGTAATAGTGCATTTCTAAGCAACATAAACCTACCTCAGACCCATCCAGTCAATACTTCCTCTGCCTACTGTGTCTTTAACACACTTGCAACAGACAAGGGTTCAGAGAATTGACGACACAAACATCCCATTTCGTCTGAAACTCATTTTAGACATGTCTCCATTTGGTATTACAGCATTCTTCCTCGAGTTCCATTTAAACAGTTTCAGAAGTTACTTGTTTCTAAAAGTCTCTCTTTTCGAACAGTTTTGTTGTTTCTTTCCACTTGGTGATTGGTTGTAGTGCTGGCTACAGTGGCTGATGCTGAAGGTAGAGTAATGGTACTATAGAGAATCTCGCCAAGCAGGACTGTATTGCAGCCATAAACCTGCAGGGAAACGCACTTTTGTTATTGTTGTTATTGACAGGGTGGAGAGGGTATAATACAATACATTCAGAACAACATGAGAAAAACCTGAGAAAAATAATGTGATGCTGAAGAAAACAACTTGGGCTTTTGTGGTTTTTAAACAGACACCCATTTTTTACTAACAAAAAGAGATTGGTGGAATGATTGTTGCTCTGCTATTGATGTCATCAATGACACACAACAACCCAAACACAATCTTTTGAAGTGATCTTTCTTTTTTCTTTTTTAATTTCTTTCTTTCTTTCAAATAAAAAGCATGTGACCAGAGTGAATTGGGATCAGACAAACACACAGACACAGTCCTCCCTTCTTCCCAGGGAATATAAACACATGTACTGTATGGGCTGGTCTGACTCAGAGCATAGTTGGCCAAGCAGCATCTTTTTACTTCTGACTGTGCTGGGGATTGGCTACAGCCCTTCATTGGGGAGTTGATACAGCCCTTCACCTGGAGAGACCAGGATCATGATCCCCTGACTGCATTGGAGAGTGGGTACAACCTTTCAACTGGAGAGACCAGGATCATATTCAGTAAGACACGGCAGCAAAACTTTTTGCAAGAGAAAAATGTGTGTTCTTATTGGGCAAGTTTAGGTAGTACCCTTTATTTCAGGGAAGGGCTAAACCCTTAACCCTGACCCTAACCTAAACCCCATTCTAACCCTATTTCACTCTGTTTTATCCTTACTTAACAGGATCGAGGGAGACATTGACCAGTCAACAGGCCAGTATGCTGAATATGGTGCTTGAGGCCTGACAGAATGGTGGTCTGAATTTGTGACATAATGGCGGTCTGAAGTCCTGACATAATGGTGGTCTAAATTTGTGACATAATGGCAGTCTGAAGTCCTAAAATAATAGTGGTCTGAAGTCCTGACATAATGGTGGTCTAAATTTGTGACATAATGGCGGTCTGAAGTCCTGACATAATGGAGCTCTGAAGTCCTGACATAATGGTGGTCTAAATTTGTGACATAATGGCGGTCTGAAGTCCTGACATAATGGTGGTCTGAAGTCCTGAAATAATGGTGGTCTAAATTTGTGACATAATGGTGGTCTGAAGTCCTGACAAAATGGCTGTCTGAAGGCCTGACAAAATGGTGGTCTGAAGTTCCTGACATAATGGTGGTTTAAATTTGTGACATAATGGCGGTCTGAAGTCCTGAGATAATGGTGGTCTAAATTTGTGACATGATGGCGGTCTGAAGTCCTGACATAATGGTGGTCTAAATTTGTGACATAATGGCGGTCTAAATGTGTGGCATAATGGCAGTCTGAAGTCCTGACAAAATGGTGGTCTGAAGTCCTGACATAATGGTGGTCTAAATTTGTGACATTATGGCAGCCTGAAGTCCTGACATAATGGTGGTCTGAAGTCCTGACATAATGGCAGTCTGAAGTCCTGACATAATGGTGGTCTAAATTTGTGACATTATGGCAGCCTGAAGTCCTGACATAATGGTGGTCTGAAGTCCTGACATAATGGCAGTCTGAAGTCCTGACATAATGGTGGTCTGAAGTCCTGACAAAATGGTGGTCTAAATTTGTGACATAATGGTGGTCTGAAGTCCTGACAAAATGGCAGTCTGAAGGCCTGACATAATGGTGGTCTGAAGTCCTGACATAATGGTGGTTTAAATTTGTGACATAATGGCGGTCTGAAGTCCTGACATAATGGTGGTCTGAAGTCCTGACATAATGGTGGTCTAAATTTGTGACATTATGGCAGCCTGAAGTCCTGACATAATGGTGGTCTGAAGTCCTGACATAATGGCGGTCTGAAGTCCTGACATAATGGAGGTCTGAAGTCCTGACATAATGGTGGTCTATATTTGTGACATAATGGTGGTCTGAAGTCCTGACAAAATGGCAGTCTGAAGTCCTGACATAATGGTGGTCTAAATTTGTGACATAATGGTGGTCTGAAGTCCTGACAAAATGGTGGTCTAAATTTGTGACATAATGGTGGTCTGAAGTCCTGACAAAATGGCAGTCTGAAGGCCTGACCTAATGGTGGTCTGAAGTCCTGACATAATGGTGGTTTAAATTTGTGACATAATGGCGGTCTGAAGTCCTGACATAATGGTGGTCTGAAGTCCGGACATAATGGTGGTCTAAATTTGTGACATAATGGCGGTCTAAATTTGTGACATAATGGCAGTCTGAAGTCCTGACATAATGGCAGTCTGAAGTCCTGACATACTGGTGGTCTGAAGTCCTGACATAATGGTGGTCTGAAGTCCTGACATACTGGTGGTCTGAAGTCCTGACATAATGGTGGTCTGAAGTCCTGACATAATGATGGTCTAAATTTGTGACATAATAGCGGTCTGAAGTCCTGACATAATGCTGGTCTGAAGTCCTGACATAATGGTGGTCTGAAGTCCTGACATAATGCTGGTCTTCCCTTCAGGAGGAACAGGATACTGAGGGTCATACTGTATCTCTTTCTACCTGACACAACACTTCCTGTCTGCAGGAGCTCCAAGACAATTGCTATGTTTTCCACTGCTAGAGAGGACAGAGACAGAGAATGGAGTCCACTAGAGAGGAGAGAGAAAGAGATAGAGAGTGGGGGGTGGGGGGGGCGGTGAAATCCATCGTGTCAAGACATTTGGGGAGTCATTTGGGGATACAAGCTGCAGCTTTTGCTCCATTTAAAACAAAGCAATGTTTAAAATGAAAAGAGTTGACTCTGACTTTAAAACTCTAAATGAACTTTGCATCACTAGAAGGTTCAACATAGAATTTGATCCAGCTGCTTTAAACAGACAGATTTCCTAGAGATCGATACGGGGATGATGATGTCTTTTGGCTCTTTCCTGCTTGTTTCGTTTCCAGTGATTAGTGGACTTTGCAGAGTGTGTTTAATAGTTTAACTTTTTCTGACTTACTTTATATAATTGTCTTAATGTCTTTCCCCCAGACAGAATGTTATTATTGGAAAAAGTCTGTGTAAAGTGCCTCACAATGTCTGTCCCCGAGGTCCCACATGGCTGTATTGTTTTCCTTGATTTATTTGGCTTATGTGAAAAATGATGGGTTTTCCTGCATTCATTCAATTATTTGTCCAAAATGTAAAATTCATGCTCTTAACATAGATTATAAAGGAGGACAATTTATAGCATCAGACTCACAGGGAAATATGGGCTTAAATACAGACTCCACTGTGATGGAAAGAAATACTACTACTTTTTGGACACAATTGTCCCCCAAAACCAATAAAAAGCACTATTATTTCCATCATTTAACATTGATGAATGGCACCACAATCGGGTCAATTTGAAAGTGAGCGGCCATTTCTAGCTAGCCATATTTCACAGAAATAATTGTCCCTTTTTCAATATACTTTTTTTGTCATTGGTACCCCTCTCTGTGCCATATCCTTTTTCTTGTAATAACCTTCCAAGAGTGGGTTTTGATTCATTAAAGGTGCGCAGAAATACCAACAGAGATTCTGGGAGGAGTTCTGGAATGGAACCCCAGTGTACTCTGATAAATATAATTGGCAGATTCTGATTACTTTATTTACCAGTGATTCTCAAAGAGCACATACATTTCTACCACAGTGTCAAAATAAAGAATTGTTGGCTTTGATAAGGGGGATATCAGAGCTCAGAGCTCAACAACACAAAGCAAACATGGAGAGACGAGCAGTCGGGAGTTTTGAATACTTATCATTGTCTGGATGGTCCGCGGTAAATGAATCATTGCTTTTATTTGGCACCCTGTGCCCACATTGGATCTGGCTAACTGACTGCAGAGAATACTGGCGGGCCAAATTAAAATGATATATGTACATATGTTTTGTTTTGTTTTCGTTGTGTTTTTTCCCTCTGCTGGCTTCCCGCAAATAGTTTCATTTATAACACAAGGCTTAATTGGGTATCAAAGTGTATCCTGCTTGAAGCCTATAGATGTTCTCTTACCTCAAAGAACCACTTAATAACCGGACCAAAATCTTTCTTTGATTGTAAGTGCAGAACAGATCCACTGAGGCATTAGAGCCCTCATTATCATCTTCTGAAACCAGACTATTCATGTAAATTACATCTGTATCATATCAAATCTTCATCAGATGATTTGCCATGTGAAAACTTTTGCATTCTTCTGGTTTCTTAAGGGCTCAATCCTGCAGGTCTGTGGACTGGAAACAAGTGAGCTGAGGTTTATAGAAAGTATTTTTCATTCTGATTGAGACTTTCTCTGAGTGCCTGTTTGTGAAGTTTTCTTATTTACGCAGCAGAGAACATCAATGATCCATTTTCTCGGGAAGCAGGAATTGGCATCTTAGAAACTGTCCAATTCTGCTGCTTCTGCATTGACTGAAATGTCACTCCAAAGAAGCAGTGTTTGTTTAATGGGCTCCTGAGTGGGGCAGTGGTCTAAGACACTGCATCTCAGCGCAAGAGGTATCACTGCAATACCTGGGTTGAATCCAGGCTGTGATTGGGAGTCCCAGAGGGTGGTGCACAATTGGACTAGGTTTGGCTGGGGTAGGCTGTCATTGTAAGTAAGTAAGTAATTTGTTCTTAAATTATTTGCCTAGTTAAAAAACAGATTTCTCACTATTGTATTTAATTAGAACCATACACTCTCTAAACATAGCTGAGATTCTTTGAAAGCAGTTGATGTCAGTCCAAATCCAGTTAAAGGTGATGCGTATGATGATAATGCATAGTAAGAAAAAATAAATTGCTCACAAAAGTGTCTGTCTCTAAAAGTGTTATCCCTGCCATTCAAGTCAGGTAGCAGTGTATTACTGTATAGCCATTATCAGCAATGCATTCATCCATTCTTACTCACTTGGATTATCCAAGTCAGTTCATAGACGTGAACTGATTCACTGTGTCTTTACATTAGACACAGACGGGTCTTTCAGTTCTTTACACCCCTGTGAATACCAACCTGCTAAAGTCATTAAAGCCTGGGAGATTAAACCGTTCCAGGTCTCAACAATCTGACGATTTAATAGTGATCTATAAAAATGGTGTTTGGAGCTCAAGGGGAGAGGGGCTAAGACAGCCCGGCGGGCCCGATGAGACTCAGTGGCTCTGGGGTTGAGAGAAGGCGTCTGGAGGGCCGTCGTTGGGCTAGAGCCAGGAGACCAGTATAGTATACCACTGGCTAGGCAGACTAGCTGTATGTGTCTGTCTTTGTGGAGCTCCCGAGTGGTGCAGTGGTCTAAGGCACTGCATCTCAGTGCTAAAGGTGTCGCTACAGACCCTGGTTTGATTCCAGGCTGTATCACAACCGGCCGTGATTGGTAGTCCCATTGGGCAGTGCACAATTGGCCCAGCATTTGGGTTTGCCGGGGCAGGCCGTCATTGTAAATAAGAATTTGTTCTTAACTGACTTGCCTAGTTAAATAGAAAATAGGCTGTTTTTCTTCTTTGGCTTCTTCTTCTTTGGCTCTCTTTCTGTTCAATGTTTTTTCTTTCTCTATCTCTCTCTGTCTCTCTCTCTTTCCCTAATCAAGTGAAAGAACGAAGCAGACACCTAACACTGTGTTAGAAAGAAGTAATACATATACAGAGTGACTGACAGGTAGTAGTATAGATAGAGGTGGTTTCATTAAATGTAGTCACACACACACACACAAACATGCACACACACACAATTAAAAGTTGCAGAGAGAAGGAGCTGTAAAAAACTATCACTCTTACTCAAGCGGAGTATATCTCTTAAAGTGCGACTGCGCTTCCTGCTTTGGAAGGTTTTTTGATGAAATGTTAGTGTCCATGACTGTGTTATGTTCGCATGTCATATCCTGGCAGGTAATGTTGTTTGTCGCTCCTGAGTCACCGTAGCAACAATCTAGGCATTTCTTCAAAATAGTAACTTCCTTAAAATAGTCCAAGTTAATCTAAGATAAACCAAGAAATATATAACCAATTTAGACGTTTTTGCAGAAGAGGTGTTTCGTGCAGGTGTTTCATGCAGTATTTCTCAAGTAAAAGAACGTGCATGAAAAACTAGTGCACTACCGAGTCGGGAAAGTTTGGCTGCATACTCAGGACTGATTTCTGAGAACAATAAGATTTACAACTTCATCATCTGCAAGCTGTCAAACGATTGTAAATAAAGCGCAAGCTACACGCTGTTAATCAGTGCCCAAAATGACTTGCTAACTGGCTATGTTCCGACTCTGTGTTTTGTCAATGAAGCTAGCAAGAAGGCCTAGTAGCTAGCAGGCACATTGAGCAGCTGGATGCTCGAGAATGCCTGGGTTATGAAAAATGTACCATTTGCAGTTGCGATACAAGTGCGCTCTGATCGTCTCAATTACAATTTTGCCCAAAAAGTGTCAGACTCAAGTGATTTACATTATCAAACACATCAGCAAGTGACAGAGGACTCCATGCTGAAAAGGTAGAGGCCCCTGAAGCTGGCAAGCAATTTAAGACATTCAGCTAATTAATGAATGGTTAACACATTGGGACAAGTGAAATGTAACACTAATGTTTCCACACTGAAGAGGGGTGAGAATCCCCCTCCATGTCTGCAGAGCTGCCCATTCATAATTAGTGTCCAATTTTGGCACCTTTATTTAATATAGTTTAATAACACAAGATAGCGTAGCTGTCAGACTTCTTTGTCCTTCGTCTTGTTGTGTCCCATGTATATATCTTTGTATATCTATTTCTTTGCATATCTTTAAAAAAATATTTTTCTAAACCTCAACTTCAAAATACTCTCCTGCAACCCGCCTCACCCAATGTGGTGTGGGTCTGTTTTTTCTAAAGTATTTTTATTTACCTCAGAACCGGAATCCCCCAACAGAAGTAAGCCAGCTCACTAGCTACTAGCTAGTAGTCATCAGCTAACCTTTAGCTGGGAAAGCTCAAGCTAGTTTGTACAACGCGACTCATACCAGAGCATACCGGACCTATTTTCTCTCCATATCCCCGGAATCCTACCACAAGCTCTGAACCTTTTCACCGGATCATGGCAGCTAGCTAGCTGCAACCAGCGTGACTACTCCTGGCTAATATCTGTCCCGAAGAAAGCACCAATTAGCCTGGAGCTAGCCCATGCTAGGCCCATTCTCCCGGCTAGTTGAAGAGGCCCATCAGCCACTCCTGGTCTACAATAGCCGGAACCCTTCTACTGCCGGTACGGGGCACAGAACCCCGCCGATCCTTCACGACAGGACTACCGATGTAACCTGCTCGAGGGGGTACTCAACTGGCCCCTACGCCGTGACATCCCCTGAATGCCCACGCTCAATGTCCTAAACAATATCACAACCGCTAGCTGTCTAGAGCATATTGGACTGTTAGCTGAACAGATCCATCGGCCAATTTCTTGGGCCTCTATACCTATTTTGCCAATTGAACCCCTCTGCTACTCGGAACCCTACTAATCCATTACGACTGGTCTATTAACGTCACGGCATGCGGAGGCTAAAACAGACTTTCCTCCGTCGTGACGTCCTTCGAAAGTCCTTTTGCTAGCTTGCTAGTCCCGGCCTGCTAGCTGTCTGAATCACCATGTCTCCAGCCAGCCCAACCACTCACTGGACCCCTATGATCAGCTACGCATGTCTCTCCCTAATATCAATATGCCTTGTCCATTACTGTCCTGGTGATTATTGTCTTATTTCACTGTAGAGCCTCTAGTCTTGCTCAATATACCTTAATTAACCAACCATTTAGTTCCACCTCCCAAATATGAGGTGACAACACCTGTTTTAAACGTCTTTAGAGACAATACCTCTCTCATCATTACTCAAAGCCTAGGTTTACCTCCAATGTACTCACATTCTACCATACCTTTGGCTGTACATTATGCCTTGAACTTATTCTATCGCGCCCAGAAACCTGCTCCTTTTACTCTCTGTTCCGAACATGCTAGACGACCAGTTCTGTTAGCCTTTAGCCGTACCCTTATCCTACTCCTCCTCTGTTCCTCTGGTGATGTAGAGGTTAATCCAGGCCCTGCAGTGGCTAGCTCCACTTCTACTCCCCAGGTGCTCTCATTTGTTGACTTCTGTAACCGTAAAATCCTTGGTTTCATATATGTTAACATTAGAAGCCTCCTCCCTAAGTTTGTTTTATTCACTGCGTTAGCACACTCTGCCAAACCGGATGTCCTAGCCATGTCTGAATCCTGGCTTAGGAAGACCACCAAAAACCCTGAAATTTCCATACCTAACTACAACATCTTCAGACAAGATAGAACTGCCAAAGGGGCGGTGTTGCAATCTACTGCAGAGATAGCCAGCAGAGTTATGTCTTACTATCCAGGTCTGTACCCAAACAATTCAAGCTACTACTTTTAAAAATCCACCTTTCCAGAAACAAGTCTCTCACCGTTGCCGCTTGCTATAGACCAACCTCTGCCCCCAGCTGTGCCCTGGACACCATATGTGAATTGATTGCCCCCCATCAATCTTCAGAGCTCGTGCTGTTAGGTGACCTACACTGGGACATGCTTAACACCCCGGTCATCCTACAATCTAAGGTTGATGCCCTCAATCTCACACAATGTATCAATGAACCCACCAGGTACAACCCTAAATCCATAAACATGGGCACCCTCATAGATATCATCCTAACCAACCTGCCCTCCAAATACACCTCTGCTGTTTTTAACCAAGATCTCAGTGATCACTGCCTCATTGCCTGCATCCGTAATGGCTCTGCGGTCAAATGACCACCCCTCATCACTGTCAAACGCTCCCTAAAACACTTCAGCGAGCAGGCCTTTCTAATCGACCTGGCCCGGGTATCCTGGAAGGATATTGACCTCATCCAGTCAGTGTGCCTGGTTACTCTTTAAAAGTGCCTTCCTCACCATCTTAAATAAGCATGCCCCCTTCAAAAAATATTGAACCAGGAACAGATATAGCCCTTGGTTCTCTCCAGACCTGACTGCCCTTGACCAGCACAAAAACATCATGTGGCGTTCTGCATTAGCATCGAATAGCCCCCGTGATATGCAACTTTTCAGGGAAGTTAGAATCCAATATACACAGCCAGTTAGGAAAGCCAAGGCTAGCTTTTTCAAGCAGAAATTTGCATCCTGTAGCACAAACTCAAAAATGTTCTGGGACACTGTAAAGTCCATAGAGAATAAGAGCACCTCCTCCCAGCTGCCCACTGCTCTGAGGCTAGGAACCACTGTCACCACCGATAAATCCACGATAATTGAGGATTTCAATAAGCATTTTTCTACGTCTGGCCATGCTTTCCACCTGGCTACCCCTTCCCCGAACAACAGCTCTGCACCCACCACAGCAACTCGCCCAAGCCTCCCCATTTCTCTTTCACCCAAATCCAGATAGCTGATATTCTGAAATAACTGCAAAATCTGGACCCCTGCAAATCAGCCGGGATAGACAATCTGAACCCTCTCTTTCTAAAATTATCTGCCGAAATTGTTGCAACCCCTACTACTAGCCTGTTCAACCTCCCTTTCGTACAGCCTGAGACTCCCAAAGATTGGAACGTTGCCACGGTCATCTCCCTCTTCGAAGGGGGAGACACTCTAGACCCAAACTGATAAAGACCTATATCGATCCTACCCTGCCTTTCTAAGGTCTTTGAAAGCCAAGTTAACAAACAGATTACCGACCATTTCAAATCCCACCGTACCTTCTCCGCTATGCAATCTGGTTTCAGAGCTGGTCATGGGTGCACCTCAGCCACGCTCAATGTCCTAAACGATATCACAACCGCCATCGATAAGAGACAATACTGTGCAGGCATATTCATCAACTTGGCCAAGGCTTTCGACTCTGTCAATCAGTCTGTCACAGTGCCATCCGTTTTGTCACCAAAGCCCCATATACTACGCACCACTGCGACCTGTATGCTCTCGTTGGCTGGCCCTCGCTTCATACTCGCCGCCAAACCCACTGGTTCCAGGTCATCTATAAGTCTCTGCTAGGTAAAACCCAGCCTTATCTCAGCTCACTGGTCACCATAGTAGCACCCATCCGTAGCACGTGCTCCAGCAGGTATATCTCTCTGGTCACCCCCAAAGCCAGTTCTTCCTTTGGCCGCCTTTCCTTCCAGTTCTCTGCTGCCAATGACTGGAACGATCTGCAAAAATCACTGAAGCTGGAGACTCATATCTCCCTCACTAGCTTTAAGCACCAGCTGTCAGAGCAGCTCACAGATCACTGCACCTGTACATAGCCCATCTGTAAATAGCCCATCCAACTACCTCATCCCGATACTGTATTTATTTATTTATCTTGCTCCTTTGCACACCAGTATCTCTACTTGCACATTCATCTTCTGCACATCTACCATTCCAGTGTTTAGTTGCTATATTGTAATTACTTCGCCACCATGGCCTATTTATTGCCTTACCTCCCTTATCCTACCTCATTTGCACACACTGTATATAGACTTTTTCTACTGTATTATTGACTGTATGTTTGTTTATTCCATGTGTAACTCTGTGTTGTTGTATGTGTCGAACTTCTTTGCTTTATCTTGGCCAGGTCACAGTTGTAAATGAAAACTTGTTCTCATCTAGCCTACCTGGTTAAAAAAAATATATATATATTTATATATATATATATATATATATATATATATATATATATATATATATATATATATATATATATATATATATATTACTGTCTCTTTCCCATACTTGACAGACTGGGACGAGGCCTCCTTCTTTGTCACTCAAAACACTGCACAGTACTCAATGTACTGTGCTTAATAATAGCCTAAAACAAAAGGTTTTATGTGCAGGTAACTTACCCATCATGGATGGAAAAAGTGATCCTCTCTTTATAAAATACCACAATTCAACAATCCATTAAGTCTAGGCCCCTATTTCTTTCGGGTCTTACAGTCCATTAATGTGCGATTCAATCTTTATGAATATTTGAAATAGAAAAACCCAGTACTGAAAGTGAATTGATAATTATTATCACGGTCACTAATAACATCAATTATACTTTTGTCTTGCTGCTCATTCAATCTCATGCTGACACTATGATATATGTGAACTCCTAGAAATATGGCATTCATTTCCTTTTTATACAATATCCTTTATTTCAGAGGGAAGCCCCAACTGCTCTGTTGATTGGTCTGTTTTCTGAGGAAAAGTTGAGACCCTGTCAGACATTTACCATGGGATCAATTTCTCCTGGCGCTGTAGTTACATAACTCACTGGATAATGGATACAGAAGAGATGTGATGCTTTATAGACCTCCTCCCCTTTCCTCTCTTTCTCTCTCCTCTCTCTCTCTCTCTCTCTCTCTCTCTCTCACTCTCTCTCTCTCTCTCTCTCTCTCTCTCTCATTCCATTCTTTCTCCCCTCGCGCACTGGACCTCATTAGGCTATCACTAGGATGAATTAGCTGGATTGCTGCACAAGTGAATAATCGCGGTCTAAAAGACGTCATCCTGGTGTTTATCATTAATTGAGGAGGGATTGATCGCTGCAAGGCGTGGTGGAAGAAGGAAGCAAAGGTTTGTCTGGAAGTTGGCAGGCTCACCGCTAGATTTATGCGAGAGACTGCCTGAGTGTTGAGTAGGAACACCTCACTGACCCACCTCACACACCCTCCCGAAGAAGTCCGCAGGAAGGAGTGCCTGCTGAGAATTTATTAACACCCTCTTCTAGTCCGATCGACACTGTTGCTTCACTCCCCACCTGCACACAGAGTAGGACGTGAACTCTGAAGATAATCACACATTTATACCTCACAGAACTCATTCTGACAAGTTGTTGTTAACACCCACTAGCATTGACCAGCATCTTGGTTCTCCTCGTCAATCATTAGTATAAGTGCTTGACCAAGGCTCCATCAGTGTGTTGGTTACACTTACTGTAAGACAACACAACACAGAACAACACGAGTAAACATCCTTACTTGGGTTCGTAAGCTATACTGTATGCTATGATTACAACACAGTGCTAACCCAGACTCAGCTCTGGTCTACAGACTCCTTACCAGCCTGAATAAGTCAATATCAACCAGCCGCTGGTTAAACGAAACCCAACTCTTACCCCCGAAGTCTGCCTGGAAAATATTAGCGACCTCTCTATGGCCCACCTGTCAGCCAGTTGCTCTCTTAAATCTTTTTTCGTTCTACACCAGCATAACATGCCAAGACACATTTATCACCGTCTTAATCTGCATGGAATAGGGCACTTTTTATGACATAGTTAGGGTTACCATGGTGAGCGAGGGAGAGCAGCGCAGGGCTGGATGGTTGGACTGTCAGCTTCAATTAAGCCAGTAGCTCTTCAGTTGCCTGCCATGCACACACAAGCCCAGACCAGTGGCGGTTAGTGCCGTTCAAGATTAGGGAGGATGAATGGTTTGTTATGAGCATGGCCTTATTTCTATTACAGCATATTGGATGACTGTCATTTATGTTCCATTCACCCAGCTAAATGTAACATTGTTCGGTTTAAGCTACTACATGACTCTCAAATTGCCCCATACCCATCATGAGGTTGTTTATATTTGTATTTATTATGGATCCCCATTAGCTGTTGCCAAGGCAGCAGCTACTCTTCCTGGAGTCCAGCAAAACTAAGACAGTTAAACAATTTTACAAACATTACAATAAATTCACAACAGATTTCACAACACATTAAGCGTGTGAACTCAGGCCACTACTCTACTACCACATATCTATACAAAATGTTTGTATGTTATCAAGTGTGTGTATGCATGTGCCTGTGCCTGTGTGTGTGTCTTTTCACAGTCCCCGCTGTTCCATAAGGTGTATTTTTATATATTTTTTAATCTGATTTTACAGCTTGCATCCGTTACTTGATGTGAAATAGAGTTCCATGTAGTCATGACTCTCTGTAGTACTGTGCGCCTCCCGTTGTCTGTTCTGGATTTGGGGACTGTGGAGAGACTAGTGGCATGTTTTTTGGGGTATGCATGGGTGTCTGAGCTGTGTGCCAGTGGTTCAAACAGACAGCTCGGTGCATTCAACATGGCAATATCTCTCACAAGTACAAGTAGGGATGAAGTCAACCTCTCCTCCACTTTGAGCCAGCTAAGATTGACATGCATACTTAATGTTAGCTCTCAGTGTACTTCCAAGGGCCAGGCATGCTGCCCTGTTATGTTCCAATTACACATTTCCGAAGTCCCTCTTTGTGGCACCTGACCACACGACTGAACATTAGTCCAGGTGCCACAAAACTATGGCTTGTTGGACCTGCCTTGTTGATAGTGCTGCTAAGAAGACAGAGCAGTACTTCATTATGGATAGACTTCTCCCCATCTTAGATACTGATGTATCAATATGTGATTATTTTCCAGATACTAGGTGTATGTCACGCGTCACCACTTCACAGGAGCGGCATTTGAACGTAAACTTTTGGCCAGATATGCCTTCTGGAACATGTGAACTTACATGTGACTTACTAACACACTTGTGTGTCATCTGTTAATACAAATTAAATTGTTAAATTACGAGCCGAGTTTGTTTAGCCACGAGAAAAGTTAGCATCCTTCCCGCTAGCCATGATTGGCTGAGATAATGAGTGGGCTGGACATGCCGAGAGATTCAGATTGGTCTGCCATGTATTTTTTTAAACAGTGGTTAGAGCGTTGGGCCAGTAACCGAAATGTTGCTGGATCGAGCTGACAAGGTAAAAATCTGCATTCTGACCCTTAACCCACTGTTCCCCGGTAGGCTGTCATTGTAAGTAAGAATTTTTTCTTTATTGATCTGCCTAGTTAAACAAAAAGGTTAAAAAAGTGTTGCTCTCCACTTCCAAGGGGGAACTGAAGTTGTGGAATTAGAGTATTATAGCTAAGGAGACAGTGAAAATTCTGGACACCTGTCTCCGGATTACATCTTCAAACTAAGGGCAATCATGGCAACCATGACAGAGAGGTAGAAGTGTCCATCCATGCATCCCCAGCTGCGCCCTCAGAGCATGCACAGACCAGCTGGCCGGTGTGTTTACGGACATATTCAATCAATCCCTATACCAGTCTGCTGTTCCCACATGCTTCAAGAGGGCCACCATTGTTCCTGTTCCCAAGAAAGCTAAGGTAACTGAGCTAAACGACTACCGCCCCGTAGCACTCACATCCGTCATCATGAAGTGCTTTGAGAGACTAGTCAAGGACCATATCACCTCCACCCTACCTGACACCCTAGACCCACTCCAATTTGCTTACCGCCCAAATAGGTCCACAGACGATGCAATCTCAACCACACTGCACACTGCCCTAACCCATCTGGACAAGAGGAATACCTATGTGAGAATGCTGTTCATCGACTACAGCTCGGCATTCAACACCATAGTACCCTCCAAGTTCGTCATCAAGCTCGAGAGCCTGGGTCTCGACCCCGCCCTGTGCAACTGGGTTCTGGACTTCCTGACGGGCCGCCCCCAGGTGGTGAGGGTAGGCAACAACATCTCCTCCCCGCTGATCCTCAACACTGGGGCCCCACAAGGGTGCGTTCTGAGCCCTCTCCTGTACTCCCTGTTCACCCACGACTGCGTGGCCATGCACGCCTCCAACTCAATCATCAAGTTTGCGGACGACACAACAGTGGTAGGCTTGATTACCAACAACGACGAGACGGCCTACAGGGAGGAGGTGAGGGCCCTCGGAGTGTGGTGTCAGGAAAATAACCTCACACTCAACGTCAACAAAACTAAGGAGATGATTGTGGACTTCAGGAAACAGCAGAGGGAACACCCCCATCCACATCGATGGAACAGTAGTGGAGAGGGTAGCAAGTTTTAAGTTCCTCGGCATACACATCACAGACAAACTGAATTGGTCCACTCACACAGACAGCATCGTGAAGAAGGCGCAGCAGCGCCTCTTCAACCTCAGGAGGCTGAAGAAATTCGGCTTGTCACCAAAAGCACTCACAAACTTCTACAGATGCACAATCGAGAGCATCCTGGCGGGCTGTATCACCGCCTGGTATGGCAACTGCACCGCCCTCAACCGTAAGGCTCTCCAGAGGGTAGTGAGGTCTGCACAACGCATCACCGGGGGCAAACTACCTGCCCTCCAGGACACCTACACCACCCGATGCTACAGGAAGGCCATAAAGATCATCAAGGACATCAACCACCCGAGCCACTGCCTGTTCACCCCGCTGTCATCCAGAAGGCGAGGTCAGTACAGGTGCATCAAAGCTGGGACCGAGAGACTGAAAAACAGCTTCTATCTCAAGGCCATCAGACTGTTAAACAGCCACCACTAACATTGAGTGGCTACTGCCAACACACTGTCAATGACACTGACTCTACTCCAGCCACTTTAATAATGGGAATTGATGGGAAATGATGTAAATATATCACTAGCCACTTTAAACAATGCTACCTTATATAATGTTACTTACCCTACATTATTCATCTCATATGCATACGTAGATACTGTACTCTATATCATCGACTGCATCCTTATGTAATACATGTATTACTAGCCACTTTAACTATGCCACTTGGTTTACATACTCATCTCATATGTATATACTGTACTCGATATCATCTACTGTATCTTGCCTATGCTGCTCTGTACCATCACTCATTCATATATCCTTATGTACATATTCTTTATCCCCTTACACTGTGTATAAGACAGTAGTTTTTTTGGAATTGTTAGTTAGATTACTTGTTCGTTATTACTGCATTGTCGGAACTAGAAGCACAAGCATTTCGCTACACTCGCATTAACATCTGCTAACCATGTGTATGTGACAAATAAAATTTGATTTGATTTGATTTGATTTTGATTTGTAAGAGAGTATAGATAGCTACACTTTCAGATATGACACATTTCAAATTTTGTCAGAAAGTCCTTTTCATTTGAAGTAAAAGTGAACTGTTAGCTAGCAAGCTAATGTTAGCTGGCTGGCTAGCTAGCTAATGTTATGTGTATGATCTGTGTCGTAATATTATTCGTATCTCAGAGCAATTAGTATTTTTAGTTATCCTCTTACCTTTTTTTCAATTTTCACCTAAAATGACATACCCAAATCTAACTGCCTGTAGCCTGCTCTGGACCTGAAGCATGGATATGCATATTCGTGATAACATCTGAAAGGAAACACTTTGAAGTTTGTGGAAGTGTGAAATTAATGTAGGAGAATATAACACATTAGATCTGGTAAAAGATAATACGAACAAAAAACATGCATTTATTTTAGTTATTTTGTTCCATCATTGTTGAAATGTAAGAGAAAGTCGATACTTTCAGATAAGCCACCAGATGGCAGCAATGTGTGTGCAAAGTTTCAACTGATCCAGTGAAGAATTACATTACTGCACAATATTTTGTATCAAGTCTGCAAGGATTTTGCCCAATTGTGCCGAATTGGTCAATTCAAATCAAATCAAATCACAATGTATTAGTCACATGTGCCGAATACAACAGGTGAACAGTGAAATGCTTACTTACAAGCCCTTCACCAACAACCAAATGCAGGTAAAATATCTTAAAAATCAGAATAAGAAAAATAAATAAAAGTAACAAGTAATTAAAGAGCAGCAGTAAAATAACAATAGAGAGACTATATACAGTGCGGGGGCACTGGTTTAGTCGAGGTAATTGAAGTAAAATGTACATGTACAGTTGAAGTCGGAAGTTTACATACACCTTAGCCAAATACATTTAACCTCAGTTTTTCACAATTCCTGACATTTAATCCTAGTAAAAATTCCCTGTCTTAGGTCAGTTAGGATCACCACTTTATGTTATGAATGTGAAATGTCAGAATAATAGTAGAGAGAATGATTTATTTCAGCTTTTATTTCTTTCATCACATTCTCAGTGGGTCAGAAGTTTACATAGTAATTGAGTGTATTGGGTAGCATTGACTTTAAATTGTTTAACTTGGGTCAAACATTTCAGGTAGCCTTCCACAAACTTCCTACAATAAGTCGGGTGAATTTTGGCCCATTCCTTCTGACAGAGCTGGTGTAACTGAGTCAGGTTTGTAGGCCTCGTTGCACGCACAAGCTGTTTAAGTTCTGCCCACAAATCTTCTACAGGATTGAGATCAGGGCATCGTGATGGCAACTCCGACACCTTGACTTTGTTGTCCTTAAGCCATTTTGCCACAACTTTGGAAGTATGCTTGGGGTCATTGTCCATTTGGAAGACCACTTTGCCACCAAGGTTTAACTTCCTGACTGATGTCTTGAGATGTTGCTTCAATATATCCACATAATTTTCTTCACTCATGATGCCATCTATTTTGTGAAGTGCACCAGCTCCTCCTGCAGCAAAGCACCCCTACAACATGATGCTGCCACCCCCGCGCTTCATAGTTGAAATGGTGTTCTTCAGCGTGCAAGCCCCCCCTTTTAACTCCAAATCATAACGATGGTCATTATGGCCAAACAGTTCTATTTTTGTTTCCTCAGACCAGAAGACATTTCTTGAAAAAAGTATGATCTTTGTCCCCATGTGCAGTTGCAAACCATAGTCCAGCTTTTTTATGGTGGTTTTGGAGCAGTGGCTTCTTCCTTGATGGGCGGACTTTCAGGTTATGTCGATATAGAACTATTTTTACTGTGGATATAGATACTTTTGTACCTGTTTCCTCCAGCATCTTCACAGGGTCCTTTGCTGTTGTTCTGGGATTGATATGCACTTTTCGCACCGAAGTACGTTAATCTCTAGGAGACAGAACGTGTCTCCTTCCTGAGCAGTATGACGGCTGTATGGTCCCATGGTGTTTATACTTGCAGATTATTGTTTGCACAGATGAACGTGGTACCTGCAGGTGTTTGGAAATTGTTCCCAAGGATGAACCAGACTTGTGGAGGTCTACAGTTTTTTTCTGAGGTCTTGGATGATTTATTTTGATTTTCTCATGATGTCAAGCAAAGAGGCACTGAGTTTGAAGGTTGGCATTGAAATACATCCACAGGTATACCTCCAATTGACTCAAATGATTTCAATTAGCCTATCAGAAGCATCTAAAGCCATGACATCATTTTCTGGAATTTTCCAAGCTGTTTAAAGGCACAGTCAACTTAGTGTATGTAAACTTCTGGCCCACTGGAATTGTGATACAGTGAATTATAAGTGAAATAATCTGTCTGTAAACAATTGTTGGAAAAATTACTTGTGTCATGCACAAAGTAGATGTCCTAACCGACTTTGCCAAAACTATAGTTTGTTAACAAGAAATGTGTGGAGTGGTTGAAAAACAAGTTTTAATGACTCGAACCTAAGTGTATGTAAACTTCCGACTTCAACTGTAGGTAGAGTTATTAAAGTGATGATAACAACAGTGAGTATCAGCGGTGTAAAAGGGGGGTAATGCAAATAGTATGGGTAGCCATTTGATTAGATGTTCAGGAGTCTTATGGCTTGGGTGTAGAAGCTGTCTAGAAGCCTCTTGGACCTAGAATTGGCGCTACGGTATCGCTTGCCGTATGGATGTGGAGAGAACAGTCTTTGACTAGGGTGGCTGGTGTCTTTGACAATTTTTAGGGCCTTTCTCTGACACCGCCTGGTATAGAGGTCCTGGATGGCAGCAAGCTTTGCCCCAGTGATGTACTTGCCCATAAACACGACCCTTTGTAGTGCCTTGCGGTCGGAGGCAGAGCAGTTCCCTTACCAGGCAGTGATGCAACCATGCTCTCGATGGTGCAGCTGTAGAACCTTTTGAGGATCTTAGGACCCATGACAAATCTTTTCAGTCTCCTGAGGGGGAATAGGTTTTGTCGTGCCTCTTCACGACTGTCTTGGTGTGCTTGGACTATGTTAGTTTGTTGGTGATGTGGACACCAAGGAACGTGAAGATCTCATCCTGCTCCACTACAGCCCCGTCGATGAGAATGGGGGAGTGCTCAGTCCTCATTTTCTTGTAGTCCACAGTCATCTCCTTTGTCTTGTTCACTTGAGGGAGAGGATGTTGTCCTGGAACCACACAGCCACGTCTCTGACCTCCTCCCTATAGTCTGTCTTGTTGTTGTCGGTGAGTAGGCCTGCCACTGCTGTGTTATCAGCAAACTTAATGATGGCATTGGAGGCGTGCCTGGCCATGCAGTCATGAGTGAACAGGGAGTACAGGAGGGGACTGAGCAGGCACACCTGAGGGGGCCCTGTGTTGAGGATCAGCATGGCGGATCTGCTGTTACCTACCCTTACCACCTGGGGGAGTGGCCCGCCAGGAAGTCCAGGATCCAGTTGCAGAGGGAGGTGTTTAGTCCCAGGGTCCTTAGCTTATTAATGAGCTTTGAGGGCACTATGGTGTTGAACACTGAGCATGTGGTCAATGAATAGCATTCTTACATAGGTGTTCCTTTTGTCCAGGTGGGAAAGGGCAGTGTGGAGCGCAATAGAGATTGCATCATCTGTGGATCTGTTAGGATGGTATTCAAATTGGAGTGGGTCTAGGGTTTCTGGGATAATGGTGTTGATGTGAGCCATGACCAGCCTTTCAAAGCACTTCATGGCTACAGATGTGAGTGCTTCGGGTCGGTAATAATTTAGGCAGACCATCTTAGTGTTCTTGGTGTTCTTAGTGTTCTTGACTATGGTGATCTGCTTGAAACATGTTGGTATTACAAACACGGGCAGGGAGAGTTTAAAATGTCAGTGAAGACACAATTGATACATTTTCAAGTACAAAACTGTGGAGAAGATACAAAATGCTATGGTAATAAAAATGTGAAATTTACACATTCCCAGGAATGTCATACTTGATGGATAATTAGCTCTAGATGGCCCGGAGGGGTGGGTGTGGAGCCAGAGACTGCAGTGGGTTCAAACTGTGGACCTCAGTTCCTATGCTTGAAAATAAAATGTATTTTATCAAACAAAACTATGCTACATTTTATCTCTGGGACCCTAGGATGACAAATCAGAGCAAGATTACTGAATGTACACTACCGTTCAAAAGTTTGGGGTCACATAGGCCCGTCTGAAGGGCACACACCTTCAAGTTGGCTTAAATAGAATATATGGCAAATAGGAGTGGCAATATCATCCGCTATTATCCTCAGTAATTTTCGGTACAAGTTGTCAGACTCCGATCGCTTGTCATTGTTGATGGACAACAATAATTTTACAATCTAGTCTAAAAAATGTACGTTTATAACGTAGGTTGCCAGGCCGAGGGACAAATTGGAGTAATCAAGGTGACAGACAGTGACACATTAAGTACCTCTTTGCACACTCTTGCCTGCATATAGCTTATCTAGGGTGTAACAATTAGTGGAACGTTTCTATTGGACAAATTCATGTCTGTCCATCCCCATTTCATTCTGTTTGCTTTCATTTAAGAAATGTTTTGCAACAGAATCGGTGGAATGAATACTCCACTGATCACCCACATAGTTCACTTTCATAGCAGCCAGATACTGCATCATCACTTTGCACACAGCATCACACACACACACACACACACACAAACACACACACACACACACACACACACACACACACACACACACACACACACACACACACACACACACACACACACCACTGCACCCCCACAGCTTTATTGTAAGCCCTGTGAACCATGGAACTCCCCTACTTGTTGCATGAGAGTGGAACTCGCCAAAATTCTATCAGTGAATCTGTCACTCCAATGGTAAGCGCAGGAATCGACCGTAGATGACCACAGGGAGTCATGGTCTCGTTAACCACAAAATCAACAGGGCCACTGGAAATGGTACAGTACTATAGATGCCATTTTAACCAGAAGGAGACATTACTATAAGAGAACGTTGGCTGTGCGAAGGTGTTTAAGTTATACAGTAACATGCAAATTAACCAACTAACACAAAAAAATGCACAGATAAATGTACATTTGTGAATGAATAGAAAAATTCTCCACAGAGCTTTTTCCCATGAACTTTTTTACTGCTATTCTAACTTCCGTGACGCATATAAGGCCCTGCCCCGCCCTCCTTTCGGAAAAGCTGACCACGACTCCATTTTGTTGATCCCTGCCTACAGACAGAAACTAAAACAAGAAGCTCCCACGCTGAGGTCTGTTCAACGCTGGTCCGACCAATCTGATTCCACACTCCAAGACTGCTTCCATCACGTGGACTGGGATATGTTTCGTATTGCGTCAGACAACAACATTGACGAATACACTGATTCGGTGTGCGAGTTCATTAGAACGTGCGTCGAAGATGTCGTTCCCTTAGCAACGATTAAAACATTCCCAAACCAGAAACCGTGGATTGATGGCAGCATTCGCGTGAAACTGAAAGCCCGAACCACTGCTTTTAATCAGGGCAAGGTGACCGGAAACATGACCGAATACAAACAGTGTAACTATTCCCTCCGCAAGGCAATCAAACAAGCTAAGCGTCAGTATAGAGACAAAGTAGAATCTCAATTCAACGGCTCAGACACAAGAGGTATGTGGCAGGGTCTACAGTCAATCACAGATTACAAAAAGAAAACCAGCCCAGTCATGGACCAGGATGTCTTGCTCCCAGACAGACTAAATAACTTTTTTGCCCGCTTTGAGGACAATACAGTGCCACTGACACGGCCCGCAACTAAAACTTGCGGACTCTCCTTCACTGCAGCCGACGTGAGGAAAACATTTAAACGTGTCAACCCTCGCAAGGCTGCAGGCCCAGACGGCATCCCCAGCCGCGCCCTCAGAGCATGCACAGACCAGCTGGCTGGTGTGTTTACGGACATATTCAATCAATCCCTATCCCAGTCTGTTGTTCCCACATGCTTCAAGAGGGCCACCATTGTTCCTGTTCCCAAGAAAGCTAAGGTAACTGAGCTAAACGACTACCGCCCCGTAGCACTCACTTCCGTCATCATGAAGTGCTTTGAGAGACTAGTCAAGGACCCTATCACCTCCACCCTACCTGACACCCTAGACCCACTCCAATTTGCTTTCCGCCCAAATAGGTCCACAGACGATGCAATCTCAACCACACTGCACACTGCCCTAACCCATCTGGACAAGAGGAATACCTATGTGAGAATGCTGTTCATCGACTACAGCTCGGCTTTTAACACCATAGTGCCCTCCAAGCTCGTCATCAAGCTCGAGACCCTGGGTCTCGACCCCACCCTGTGCAACTGGGTACTGGACTTCCTGACGGGCCGCCCCCAGGTGGTGAGGGTAGGCAACAACATTTCCACCCCGCTGATCCTCAACACTGGGGCCCCACAAGGGTGCGTTCTGAGCCCTCTCCTGTACTCCCTGTTCACCCACGACTGCGTGGCCACGCACGCCTCAACTCAATCATCAAGTTTGCGGACGACACAACAGTGGTAGGCTTGATTACCAACAACGACGAGACGGCCTACAGGGAGGAGGTGAGGGCCCTCGGAGTGTGGTGTCAGGAAAATAACCTCACACTCAACATCAACAAAACTAAGGAGATGATTGTGGACTTCAGGAAACAGCAGAGGGAACACCCCCCTATCCACATTGATGGAACAGTAGTGGAGAGGGTAGTAAGTTTTAAGTTCCTCGGTGTACACATCACAGAGAAACTGAATTGGTCCACCCACACAGACAGCATCGTGAAGAAGGTGCAGCAGTGCCTCTTCAACCTCAGGAGGCTGAAGAAATTCAGCTTGTCACCAAAAGCACTCACAAACTTCTACAGATGCACAATCGAGAGCATCCTGTCGGGCTGTATCACCGCCTGGTACGGCAACCGCTCCGCCCACAACCGTAAGGCTCTCCAGAGGGTACTGAGGTCTGCACAACGCATCACCGGGGGCAAACTACCTGCCCTCCAGGACACCTACACCACCCTATGTCACAGGAAGGCCATAAAGATCATCAAGGACAACAACCACCCGAGCCACTGCCTGTTCACCCCGCTATCATCCAGAAGGCGAGGTCAGTACAGGTGCATCAAAGCTGGGACCGAGAGACTGAAAAACAGCTTCTATCTCAAGGCCATCAGACTGTTAAACAGCCACCACATTGAGTGGCTGCTGCCAACACACTGACTCAACTCCAGCCACTTTAATAATGGGAATTGATGGGAAATGATGTAAAATATATCACTAGCCACTTTAAACAATGCTACCTAATATAATGTTTACATACCCTACATTATTCATCTCATATGTATATGTATATACTGTACTCTATATCATCTACTGCATCTTTATGTAATACATGTATCACTAGCCACTTTAACTATGCCACTTTGTTTACATACTCATCTCATATGTATATACTGCACTCAATACCATCTACTGTATCTTGCCTATGCCGCTCTGTACCATCACTCACTCATATATCTTTATGTACATATTCTTTATCCCCTTACACTTGTGTCTATGGTAGTAGTTTTGGAATTGTTAGCTAGATTACTTGTTGGTTATTACTGCATTGTCGGAACTAGAAGCACAAGCATTTCGCTACACTCGCATTAACATCTGCTAACCATGTGTATGTGACAAATAAAATTTTATTTTATTTTATTTGATTTGATTTAAATCAACTACAGGGCTACACACCTTCTGTTCCATCGTTCTAATCATGTTTCTCCTCATTACATGACTGCACACTGCCAGCCATATAAGTAGCACTCAATGATTTGGGATGCCTGCTTTGATATGTATGTACTGTACATGCTGTAACAACTGCTCCTCATGCCTGTCACTGCAATCTCCATGTCTGTCACTGCAATCTCCCTGTCTGTTACTGCAATCTCCATGCCTGTCACTGCAATCTCCATGTCTATAACTATAATCCCCATGTCTGTCACTGCAATCTCCATGTCTATAACTATAATCCCCATGTCTGTCACTGCAATCTCCCTGTCTGTTACTGCAATCTCCATGCCTGTCACTGCAATCTCCATGTCTATAACTATAATCCCCATGTCTGTAAATGTAATCTCCATGTCTATAACTATAATCCCCATGTCTATAACTATAATCCCCATGTCTATAACTATAATCCCCATGTCTATAACTATAATCCCCATGTCTGTCACTGCAATCTCCATGCCTGTCACTGCAATCTCCATGTCTATAACTATAATCCCCATGCCTGTCACTGCAATCTCCATGCCTGTCACTGCAATCTCCATGTCTATAACTACAATCCCCATGTCTGTCACTGCAATCACCATGTGTTTCAATACAATCCCCATGTCTGTCACTGCAATCACCATGTGTTTCAATACAATCCCCATGTCTGTCACTGCAATCACCATGTCTGTCACTGCAATCCCCATGTGTTTCAATACAATCCCCATGTCTGTCACTGCAATCACCATGTGTTTCAATACAATCCCCATGTCTGTCACTGCAATCACCATGTCTGTCACTGCAATCACCATGTGTTTCAATACAATCCCCATGTCTGTAAATGTAATCTCCATGTCTATAACTATAATCCCCATGTCTGTCACTGCAATCACCATGTGTTTCAATATAATCCCCATGTCTGTCACTGCAATCCCCATGTCTGTCACTGCAATCCCCATGTCTGTAAATGTAATCTCCATGTCTGTCAATGCAATTTCCATGTCTGTCATCCTTGAGAAGTTTCTACAACTTCATTGGAATCCACCTGTGGTAAATTCAATTGATTGAACTTGATTTGGAAAGGCACACACCTTGTCTGTCACTGCAATCCCTATGGCTGTCACTGCAATACTCATGTCTGTCACTGCAATCCCCATGTCTGTCACTGCAATCCCCATGTCTGTCACTGCAATCCCCATGTCTGTCACTGCAATCCCCATGTCTGTCACTGCAATCCCCATGTCTGTCAATGCAATCCCCATGTCTGTCAATGCAATCCCCATGTCTGTCAATGCAATTTCCATGTCTGTCATCCTTGAGAAGTTTCTACAACTTCTCTTTCTCTCTCACCCTCACTCTCACTCTCTCTCTCTCACTCTCTCTCTCTCTCTCACCCTCTCTCTCTCTCTCTCTCTCACCCTCTCTCTCTCTCTCACCATGTCTCTCTCTCTCTCTCTCTCTCTCTCACCCTCTCTCTCTCTCTCTCTCTCTCTCTCTCTCTCTCTCTCTCTCTCACTCTCTCTCTCTCTCACCCTCTCTCTCTCTCTCTCTCTCTCTCTCTCTCTCTCTCTCTCTCTCTCTCTCTCTCTCTCTCTCTCTCTCTCTCTCTCTCTCTCTCTCTCTCTCTCTCTCTCTCTCTCTCTCTCTCTCTCTCACCTTCTCTCTCTCTCTCTCTCCCTCTCTCTCTCTCTCTCTCTCTCTCTCTCTCTCTCTCTCTCTCTCTCTCTCTCTCTCTCTCTCTCTCCTCTCTCTCTCTCTCTCTCTCACCCTCTCTCTCACCCTCTCTCCCTCTCTCTCTCTCACCCTCTCTCTCTCTCTCTCACCCTCACTCTCTCTCACCCTCTCTCTCTCTCACTCTCTCTCTCTCTCTCTCTCTCACCCTCTCTCCTCTCTCTCTCTCTCACCCTCACTCTCTCTCTCTCTCTCTCACTCTCTCTCTCTCTCTCTCTCTCTCACCCTCTCTGTCTCTCTGTCTCTCTCACCCTCTCTCTCTCTCTCTCTCTCACCCTCTCTCTCTCTCTCTCTCTCTCTCTCTCTCTCTCCCTCTCTGTCTCTCTCTCTCTCTCTCACCCTCACTCTCTGAACCATGCAGTGCTTTCAATTAGGATAGGTTGAATGTTTCATTATGTGTGACATTGTTGGGTGGAAATACGAATTGGAGCATTAAACCAAACACAATCTATTGACAATATGTAAAGAGGAGAGATGAAAACCCATTTGTTATGGACCAAAGATGTTATAAAATGCTAGAATAAATCCCTACGATCGACATTGTGCACAAACCTGTGAGAGATCACAACAATAAAACTTTATTACCCATGGGTGGTCGGCACTCAATTAAATATTCTGGCTTGAGTTAGTTATGAATGGTAAATAACTATTGGCTGAGGGAAAAGCATTATCTGAATTTGCTATCTCAACTCTCAGCAGTGCACTGACCAGGATGGTGTGTGTTTTATGTTTCCTCACATGCTTTTACATGACTCTAGTTAATGGATGGTCTAGATGGTACTGGAAATAACACGTTTCTGCTCGGTTGTGTATGATTGGAAGATTGGAGAGAATCTTGATAATGAATTGTAAACAAGTCCCTCAGAAAGGACAGTGTAAGGGATTTCTTCCATTGACGGAGAGGCGGACCAAAGCGCAGCGTGGTTATTTTGATTCATGTTTTAATAAATCACTTCACATGAACAAACTAACAAACTAACAAAAACAAGAAACGTGAAAACACAAAACAGCCCTATCTGGTGCAAAACACAGAGACAGGAACAATCACCCACAAACACACAGTGAAACCCAGGCTACCTAAATATGGTTCCCAATCAGAGACAATGACTAACACCTGCCTCTGATTGAGAACCATATCAGGCCAGACATAGAAATACCCAAATCATAGAAAAACAAACATAGACTGCCCACCCAACTCACGCCCTGACCATACTAAATAATGACAAAACAAAGGAAATAAAGGTCAGAATGTGACAGACAGTATCTCTATTGTGTATATGACTACTTGACATACAAATACAAATGGATGTGTCAGTCAATGTCTTTCCTATCTACCTTTAAATGATGTGAATAATATTGCAGTTAGCTAGCTAAGGGAGATTTAAAAGATCATTAGATGTGGCCTTGCACACACCCCGAAAAAACCTAAATCAGTAATAGCTTTATTAGTTTGCAGGAGGATTCAAACTCCACCTACAGTATATAAACACTTTGGACTTTGTGATTTGCAGGCTCCGTGCAGAGGCCAGTCCCCCCAGGCAGCGTCCATTCCCCCACGCAGAGGCCAGTCCCCCAGGCAGAGTCCAGTCTGCCCTAGGCAGAGGCCAGTCCCCCGCAGGCAGAGGCCAGTCCCCCGCAGGCAGAGGCCAGTGCCCCGCATGCAGAGGCAGAGGCCAGTCCCCCCAGGCAGAGTCCAGTCTGCCCTAGGCAGAGACCAGTCCCCCGCCGGCAGAGGCCAGTCCCCCGCAGGCAGAGGCCAGTGCCCCGCATGCAGAGGCAGAGGCCAGTCCGCCCCAGGCAGAGACCAGTCCCCCCAGGCAGAGGCCAGTCCGCCCCAAGCAGAAGCCAGCTCCCCACATTCTATTTCAGATGAACGTGCGAAGGTAACAGACCTTTTGAAGTGATTTGTTTGACAATCAGTTTAGAACATCATAAATGGTTGTGTTCATGGGACATTTTAAGGTAATATATTTTTACAGCTAAATTAAAGAGGAGCAGAGGGGGGCCTCAAGCGGAGAAATCATTCTACAAAAATATTACTAGTATTATTATTTTTAATTATGCCTAGTTCACAAGGCCCCTTCGGCCTAATGGTAAGTCCGCCACTGGGCCTACACTGCAGACTACAACACCTTTATATGGTAGCAGGGACAACTGAGACAAATCGATTGAGACACTTAGGTGTAATCTTGGCTTTACCATGCCATATTAACCGGTTATGAGACATTCAGTCAGACTCTCCAACCCCTCCACCCCTTCCCTTTCATCACGTATAGCTCTCGGACCAGACTTAGGAAGATGGAAAAAAAAATATCCTGGACGGAGGAGGAAAAATAACAACACAAAGAGCTGATTGTATGGGTCATTCAGTTAACTAGTCTCGTTTTCTCCAGAAACGTACTACGGCGCTCTGCTCCTAGTTAAGGTGAGGTAATGTTTATGTATCATTATGCCACGCCACTTTCAAAAATTAAATGAATACAATAGACATATTCACACACAATTTCTCTCAGAAAATGAAAGAGGGAGGGAAGGGGGAAAAAGTCTTCAAATAAACGAAACAAGTCCTATATTTCTCAGTCTAATAGGCATAATTATATTGGTGATATGGTAATGCTGCACTGTTCTCCCCCCAGTCTGGTGCAGTAGAGGAACAAAGAGGTGGTTGTCAGACGTTTTCGAAATCAGATGTTAATGATATTTCAGGACTTTGTTGAGTCTGGACAGAGAGGCTGGAGCACCTAGAGGGGAAATGACTTCCATGCCTAACCTATTTCAGCCTGTCTGTCTGCGCTGCTGCGATACAGTGGAGAGACGGGGTGGGCCCGGCCTGCATGGGAACGGGGAAGGTTGGGGGGTGTTGGCAGCACAGCTCGCCTTTTTTACAATCTGAGTAAAGTGTGAAATAAGGCTTTCAAGGCGACTATTGACACATTTTTTCCAGGCATCGCAAAATTCTGAAGATTTTGGTTCACTAATGTTTCATTTGTTATTTTTTTATTTTACCCAATTAGGAAAAATGCTTCAAACAAGTAAAGTACATACACTATGTAGTTTAGTCAAATAGTTATTACTGTGTTATTTTTTTCCAGCGTTCATTTTCATTTGGCACAACGTCATTAAGGTCTCGGAAAGTGCCAGATGGATTTTCCACAGTACTTCCCTTGATGGGGCATAGCAATACAGATCAAGCCAAAAGGCCAAATCCAGGGTGAATTTACGTACCACAAAGAGAACTATTGTTTCAGAAAGAGACACATCTCCCCCTTAAACAAGAAGAAAATGCAAGCTGAAATACATCAGGAATGTGATGGTTTCATATGTTACCTATGGTATCTAGGCAACAGTTTTCTTTTTGACACTTTCCACAGTTATTTTTGTGTCCTACTGTAGTACAGGCCTAAGTGACCGAAAATACGTAATTTCTCACGTAAAGCAACTCTCAAGATTGAATCCAAGAAAAAAAATGTGATGTCTTACATGCGTACCATAATTAGGGGGAATTAACAGGAATGAAACAGACATAGAAGGGTGGATACAAACTGTCTGTTTAAACTGGTCCTTGCAACACCTGCTACACATGGTTTTATTCTCATGCACAAACTATTTTTCTGTGGCCCTCTTTATCAGTTTGATTGAGCTGGGTGATGCTTTTAGTTTAAATAAAAGCGTCGTTATACAAATAGAAAAGCACAATAACATCATCTCAGGCAAACAATCAAACCAATCAATTGTTTTTAAGCCATTGATGCCAAGTCATCTGTGAGTGGGTAAAGTTCCAAACAGGCTTTGCATATTAACAGTTGTTCCCTAGCCTTGGGTGCCAGTCTGTTTCTGCTACCGTGGCAACTTCTTATGGAATTGTCATGTGAAACATGGCTTGCCAATGACAATGGAGTAGGCAAAGGCACAAACAGATCTGGGACCATGCTAGTTCTTCTCATGCCTTGAACATCGTTTATCTGCCAACCAGCTGAAAGACCAGTGAGGTTGTTAGCTCAGTCATAATGACCTTGTGGAAACTTTTGGAAACTTTAGCATTTTAATGATTTTTCATTTTGAAAATGGCATCTACCAGATATTTGCAAAAGGGGCAAGAGTTAAAGAATATCCCTCTTCCAATATCCCTCTTCCATGTTACAACTCCACTAAAATCCATTAAAGGATTTTGCGGGAAGAGTCTGTGGGATGTGACTGAGTAGAGAGTGGGTATTTAATCAAAAACAGTGACTCACTTCTAAATACATTGAGGAAGGTAAAAAAGACATCTCCAAAAAGCTGTATGGGTTTTAGTAGCATGACCATCCACAGATTATAATCATTTTCATTACATTTAAAAGTGATTCATATTGACTTAGATTCATATTTACACAAGTGTTTGCAGTAAGTTTACCAACACTGCTGTATAGCAACATACTGTATGTAGAAACGACAACAGTATGACATTTATGGTCCTTGAATTTACATACTTACCTCAGGGGAGTCCCAGGAGCATACAATACATTAAGTTAACTTAGCTTTTTTATGGACTGTGTTTACATCTATGATTAGGACTGAGTCAGGCCCTAGTCAAAAGTAGTGCACTACAGATGGAATAGGGTGACAGTTGGTACACAGTTTAAATAGTAGAGGCTGTTATTAATCCCTTACTAAGGCATGGAAGAGCAGCATCACAACAAAGACTCAGACAGGCAGTCAGGGAGGGAGGGAGGGAGGGAGGGAGGGAGAGAGAGAGAGAGAGAGAGAGAGAGAGAGAGAGAGAGAGAGAGAGAGAGAGAGAGAGAGAGAGAGAAACCGGATGATTGATGTTTAGTGTGGAGGAGTGCTGGTTAAAGGCCTTATTTGTATCAGTGACCCCGATTCACAGAACAGCATTATGGCACATACTCTCATTTCCCCCTGCTCCAGCCACCTGGAGGCTCTTACAGTAGCAGTGTGGGAGCCTGTTCGTCTGGTCTGTGATGTCACTAGGAAGTCATATCAGATCGCCATCTTGTTAAATCCACAGGACAGAAGCAGGATAGAAGGACAATGCTGAAACGAGCCTGTACCACTTCAGAGAGAAAACACTAATTATTATCTATCCTTAGTCTTAACGGCCAACGGCAGGGATAAGATATTCCACATGCTTGTGTTTAAATGCTCTTAGTGGGTGACTGTAGCTTACTAGAGACCTTCCCAATGAGTGATTGTGGCCACTCAGTGATGCCTCATAATATAATGTATCATACCATCATCAAATAACCTCTGACCCTGGCTAGAGGGGTGGGAGGCTTTCTAATCTCTTGTGGACAGACTACGTAACATAAATGGTTCTGCGCATCTGTCCCTTTTGCGCAATATTTTAGTTCTTGGTTTACAGAGATAAAAGGCTTTCAGCATATCTCTCATTCAGCCTTTCCTGAGTTTTTATTCTTATTATTTTTTTTTACATTTCAAGTATTTCCATGATCCACTTGTTCTGAAGGATATAACATGTGTTATTGTGTTGAAACGTGGTGATTTTTTGTTGTTGATCACATGAACAAATTCCCTCCATTGTCAGCAAGTAGATTTTTAGGTTGAAGTAGGGAGATCTTTTACAAATATGTTAAGAGGTATTTTGTTGAAGTTTGTTGATATGGTTCTGCGTGCCACTTCTCCTGTGGATTTGTAACATTATGCAGAACTAACAACTGTAACATTCAATTATTTACAACGCTGGGCACACAGTGCGTTCATGATCTGTTTGCGGTGATGTAATAACACTTGACAATTGAAAAACGATCTGATTTGTTGATAGCCATGGAAGTGTGTCACTTGTACTGTAAGTACTTTGAAGGAATGTGTTTTTTCCCCTCTTTTGAGAGAAAGGACTCAAGGACTTTCCATAACAATGCAGTATCATTTTATTTCCATTGTGAGAAGTGAACTTAGTGAACTTATGTAGAGAAGTGATCTTATGTAGACACAGCTCACTGGCTACATTCTATGTTCTGTTCATTACTCAAACATTGCAGCTTACTACCGGTATACAGTATTTTTTATTACATGATGCTCTGTTGCTCTTAATTGCTCTCCCTAATCTCTGCCTCATATTTGAATGACTGATTGATTTATTTTCTTTACCAGTTGAAATAGTTTAATATACACACAGTAGTAAATGCATTTTAAAAACTTGACAGGGATAACAGTAAAAAGGTCATTACTTATTTTCATTGTGATTCCTTAAAGTGAATGGTGAAAAACATTACACAGGTCTACTTCACCTGAGGAGTTTCAGAATGAATGTACCACTTCTGATATGACTCACTATCAGCCTTCTGTACTCTGCAAGGAGGCTTACTCCCCTTCTACTTCCCTTTCTGCTTTTACTTTGTAAATGGATCTTTCATGTGGAGCATTGTCAAACACTTGGTGGAAACTGAAATGCGTTACACCATATGTTACTGCTGCAATTCATTACTTCACTGTCTGCCTTCAAAAGAAGTGCAACAGATTGATCCTCCTCTCTATGCTTGGGCTGAATTGCAACGGAAGCAGGATTTCTGGAAGAAATAAGTAGGACCTGAAA
The DNA here is from genome assembly GCF_018296145.1 of Oncorhynchus tshawytscha. Taxonomy (NCBI): domain Eukaryota; kingdom Metazoa; phylum Chordata; class Actinopteri; order Salmoniformes; family Salmonidae; genus Oncorhynchus; species Oncorhynchus tshawytscha. The sequence goes on from NC_056459.1 coordinate 19,458,617, forward strand.
GCATATTAATCTACTACATGATGATTGTTTTCTGTTACCATCAAAAATCCTTGAATGGTAATACAAGAGCCTTTGATTCATCTATGGTTTTGAACACAAAAAAATCCTAGTCCTTTTGAGTGTTTGTGTCTCTGATGTAGTCCTAGCACCTTGAGCAGTATCCCTGTTGTCTGTATTCCCACTAGTTACTCTGAATACGATAGATATAATAGATTGTTGTGGTTCAAAAGGACATTTCACATGATGGAAAATACCTGAAGCTGAAACAGTTTTGGGATCTGTTAATAATTGATGTGCTCTTAGGAAAGGCAGCACTTCCAGGATTCCATGCATGACCATGCATTCTCAGATACAGAGGATGCCAGTGTAACGCGCCCGTGCGTGTGTGTGTGTGTGTGTGTGTGTGTGTGTGTGTGTGTGTGTGTGTGCATGCTTGTGTATGTACAGATAATTTAAAGCTTTAGAGCTGCTCTGAACGACTTGTCAAAGACAGATGAGTTGGATACCCACAGGTTGTGGGGCTCTTCTGCCTTCCCATCTGGTATATCTTAAAGCCATTGTAACACTGCTACTCTTACAGGCATATTCATTTTGGGTGAGAAAAATCATGTGCATTACCTTATGACTGTAAAAGTCTCCAAGATTTTTGACTGCTATACTTTCACAAGTGAATGACTGCTGTGTGGAAGAGCCTAGCATTGCAGGTCTCTCAAACCGTTAAAAGTCATTTGAATTTCAGAATCGTCATTCTCAATGCAGTTGAACCATATGTTGGCGCTGCTCATGTTGTCTTCCACGTTCTTCCAAAACAGTCTTCCATGGTTAACAGTTTTTCATCCGAATAACATATTAACCTGAGTTATTCTATCACAGGGACAACGGTGTGAGAGATGACATTATATATAGTTTACATAATATGTGATCATGCAAAATTATCTCATTGGAATATGTAAAAATAGTACCATTTAACCATTGATGTTATATTGCATGCCATAAAAGCTGACATATTAGTTACATGTCACTTGTGGTGACATTCTGGAGCACATGCTGGTACGGAGGGGTGTGTGTGTGTGTGTGTGTGTGTGTGTGTGTGTGTGTGTGTGTGTGTGTGTGTGTGTGTGTGTGTGTGTGTGTGTGTGTGTGTGTGTGTGTGTGTGTGTGTGTGTGTGTGTGTGTGTGTGTGTGTGTGTGTGTGTGTGTGTGTGTGTGTGCTGTATCAGTGGGGCATTCCTCCAGCCCTAGATTTATACAGTGTTTACATTGAAGCAGATGGTTCAGTGTGTTCTGCTGATGTTACCTGCTGTTTACCAGGGGCCCAGGGGTGGAGCTCTGTACAATAGATTCTTCTTCAACAGAACTATAGGCAGTCAAATATGAATAAACCAATACCCCCCTCCACACACACGAAAAAATAAATAGGTTCATCTTCATAAATGTATCAGCTTTAGCCCTGGGTTATTCAACAGTTTTTATTTTCTGAGTGATATTACAGCTGTCTAGTCTGTCTACGCTGGATCTAGTGGACATTCTCAACAGCTGGCATTGGACAGCACAGATGTGTTAAAAGGTGATGAGCAGTTAGAATGAAGAGATGAACAAGAGGTGAACAATAGTGAAAACATTCTCACAAATTACATTGACCACAACTTAGGGCAGAGGGTTGACATGTTCAGGCATCTGGCTCCAGAATATGATTTTCTCTTCTTTTTGATTAGAAAACTTGAATCAGCCGCCATCCAGTCCTGCTCGATTTATTCCAGAAATGTGGCTCTTGCTTTTATGTCTTTACACGCACAACTGGGCTCTCTCCAGACCGCGTCTCTGACGTGGCATATCTGTCTGTGCATCCCCCATGAGTAACATATGTGTCCTATTTGTGAGGCCGTACAGTAACATGCCATCTGTGTCTAGGCTTGTAATTGTATGATTAATATTGGAAGTAACATCAGACACTCTGGCTGAGGGATTTAGGCAGCGCTATCAGCATGGATCCGTCTCTCACTTTGATGCACAGCTCTGCAAATTGAATCCAAATGCACTAATGATGTGTTTTTTGAAAATCAGTCTTATCTTCTCATATGTGGTTATTGTCTAAAAAACATTGAGGGGTCATATGAGGTTGCTTTTTCGTCTTTCCATGATTCTGTCGAGGTAAAACAAAATGTTGCTTCTTTGTCAGACATCTTCGCTCACTTTTCCAAAGATAGCAAGGCGTGCCAGTCGTGTACGACGCATATGTAAGTCCATCAAGACATTTAAGAAGGAAAGTGTAGCCTGTCGGGATATGAGTTTATGGTCCTGGAGTAATGTAGAACTAAATGTTTAAATGATGACTGTCTACGGTAGGCGTCCAAGCAGTAAGCAGCCATCATAAAAGCCCAAGGAAGGTGCAATAGGATATGACATATTCAAAAAGTGACTCAACCTCAGATGGATTGGACAATAACAAAAGGACATGGATCATTTAGAAAACTGAGTCACACTAAATATCAATTTAATGACGTGCAAGCAAACAAGCCGAAACCCCTGTGTTGTAGTTTATGGTAAACCTCTTGATGTAAATCTCTTTGTTTAATTGCTATTGAACAATTAAAATGAGCATCAGCATCTGACGGGACCATTAGTGAGACTGAGCACTGTGCAATCACCAATGTAATTACTGCTCTTATACAAATGGCTATTTATGAGGGGATTGAACAAAGGCCGGCCGCAAAACTTTATGATTGAGATACTTGTTACTAGTTGCACATAGAATGTCTTTAAAATTAAAAGTGTTGTGAAACCATCAAACCATCACATAAAAAAATACAGATATGAAACTGTCACGTAATATTAAGTTGTTGTTTATCTTATCCTCTAATGTGCCTGAATTAAAAGTTCAATAATGAATGTAGGCGGACTAAATGGCTCTTAGCCATTAAAGGCACAGTGCAGCCAAACGTATGTTTTTCCTGTGTTTTATATCATATTGTACAACAGCTAATGAGACTAGCACTGTAAAAGTGTAAAAAAATGTGATCAGTGTAATTTCCTGCTTGTTGCTGGTTGAAAATACAATCTACACAGGACCTTCTAATTTTCAGATTTGCACGGACGGGAGTTTCGACTTTCGATGGTGATAACACCATGAGGTGAATTAGTTAATAGAGCAAAATCAAAGAGAGTTCCAAGCTTCTCTGCCAATAATAGCTAGTTCTCAGTTTTCCCCCTCCCCACTCAGACCACTCCCAGACAGTCCTAGCAAAATTCTTTCTTGAGAAATAGTTTTTTGCTAAAAATGTATTTTTGGCCGTTTTAATGGAAATCTTAATGGTTGGCGAGAAATGATTTGGTATCGATATAAAAACGGTTGCATTGGCCTTTCATTAATTCATAATAAGTACTCAGTACTTAGAGCTTCTACAGGGTAATATATTGTATTAGAGAAGTGCAGATTATCAACAACCGGAGAGGTGTGGTGTTGTCCAAACTTTAATGGAAGTCCCTATTGTCAGTCTTAGTTTCTGAAATGGGGCGAAAAGAAATACACACACACACACTCAGCTTAACACACACACACACGCACAGAGACAGACACAGACACAGACATACACACACAACATCACACACACACACACACGGACATTTATTCAGCCGTACACACACTCACACGCACACACACAAGCACACACATGCACACCCACAAGCACACACACAAGCACACACATACAAATAAACACACAATATCACACATTCCGCCATTTCCGGCACCATTTGACATTCTCCCACCGTGGGGTGCTATTACTGTAGTGGTAATTATCTAGTGGTTAAAGTTATTTAAGTGATTAATTTGTTTAGTGTTATAGAGTACGCCGAGAAATGATCACACAGCGATTCTTTATTGCGTGCTGTAATGTTATAACATTAACCCACAGTGTGAACCAGGGCATAGCTGGGGCCATTCATGGTGTTCTTTGATTGAATGCCCTATGTACAGTAGTACTACACTGTTATTATCAGCACAAGCTCTAATGGATTACGTGCCGTCAACCCATTTTGCCCTGTATGTATGAGTAACCTTATCTTTCGAGAACATAGTCACTGACTCTTTCCAAACTCATGTGAAAGAGCAGGACTGCATCCCAAATGACACGCTATTCCCTATATAGTGCACTTATTTGACCAAAAGTAGTGCACTACATATATAATAGGGTACCATTTGGGACATAAGCCAGGGCTGCCTGCTGGTGCCACTCAGCATTCCCCATGCAAACATGATGTTTCTCTGGAATTCATCCTCTTTGTTCACTCCAGTAGTTTTTTACTTTGAAAGTGGGGTAAGGAGGGGGGACTTGATTGTTGGGCACATGTTTGCCAGCCCTATCGCGTTTCTAAGAAACCTCAGAGAACATCTAAACCATGTCCTGTTCTGTCCCCCCTCTTCCCACCCTGCATTGTGTCCTCAGGGCTCAGGGTGCATGGCATCTTCTCTGGGGAAGAAGATCACAAATGCACCCTAATCCCTATATAGTGTAATAATTTTGAGCAGGGCCTATAGGCCCAAGTAGTGCTGCCTTGACATCATAGGAGGATTCTCTTTGGGGGGGAATAGTTTTTTACTTTTTTGTATGTATGTTTACAGTGTTTAAGTGAATTAGTTGTAGGGAGGCATCAATATTCTCCTATGTCGCCCATGATCCTAGAAATTGAACACACATGCAGAGACACAGACAAGCACACACACGCACTGGTTCACACACGCAAAATACGTCTTATACAGTGGAGAGAACAAGTATTTGATACACTGCCAATTTTGCTTGTTTTCCTACTTACAAAGCATGTAGAGGTCTGTAATTTTTATCATAGGTGCACTTCAACTGTGAGAGACGGAATCTAAAACAAAAATCCATTAAATAACATTGTATGATTTTTATAAGAATTTGTTCTTAACCGACTTGCCTAGTTTAAAAAAGGTTCAATTAAAAAAATTCAACCCTTACCCTAACCCTAACCTTAACCCTTACCTTAACCTGAAACCTAACCCTAGCTCTAAACCCTAAACCTAATTCTAACCCTAAAACTAAGTCTAACCTTAACCCCAAACCCCCTAGAAATAGCATTTGACCTTGTGGGGACTAACAGTTTATCAGATCTTTGTTAATTTACTATTCTTGTGGGGACTAACAGTTTATCAGATTTTTGTTAATTTACTATTCTTGTGGGGACTTCTGGTCCCCACAATTATAGTTAAACACGTCCACTTCAGACTACAGCCCTTGGCAGCTGGGAGAGCTCTGAATTATTAACCTGCAAAACGCCTTGTTAACTTACAAATCATGTCTGGCTGAGAGAGAATGTCAGGACTTATGCTGACTACTCAGGAGGTATCTGACACTGAGAAAATATGTGATGTTACTAGACTACTGCAGTCTATGAGGTAATGATCATGTGATGTGTGGTAAGGCACATCTTAACGTGTTATAAAAAATAAACAATGTTGCTTGTGCTATATGCTGCCCAATGCAGAGGAAATGAGGGCTAAGTTTACAAGTTTATCTCAAGGTATTCTCCATGATTATGAAATATAGATTGTCCAACAAATGTATTAATTTTCTGCCAGAACTGTGTGGAGAATATCTAGCAGGAAAATAATACCACAGCAACAGGAAATGTGAATTACTATGTGGATTATAATTCATGTACATTGCTGTAGGGGATAATGCATTTTCTGTAAGGGAAATTACAAACTTCAGAAATCTTTTTAAACCATGAATGCACTACAAGTTGTACATTTCCTGCATTGCAATAAAATGATTCTGCAACAGGGTGATCAAATTAAGATCCTACATCTGTAGTACCCAATGTCTCTAAACTTAATGTGATAACAACTGGCTGATCGACTTTTATTATCAATTACGCCAAAAGAAAATAATTGTTCTCTTTTATTTTGCTCCAGGAATATAAAGATGAAAGTCAAGCAGTAATTCCTTCATGTTTTATTGTAATGGATTTCATAGCTCAGGACAATCAGTGGTGCATTACATTGGGTATCAACAAACACGGTTCCTAAATTGAATAATAGTGTACATTTCAAAGCTAACTTTGAAGATGATGCCTTCTCTTGAACATCATTTTTTTTTGTGACTGGGCATTCGATCACATGATGTTCTTTATTAGTTCCAGACCTAACACGGACCGGCCGCGGAAATCAATGGTGAAACAGAAAATCTGCGTTCGGAGATTGGTAACAAACATCTGGGTCTCTGTGACGGGCCTGATAAAAAAAAATACTTTGGAGTCACATTCCATGTTCAATGATTATGTCCTGATGCTTTGATTCCCATTTCATATACACTATATATACAACAGTATGTGGACACCCCTTCAAATTAGTGGATTCAGCTATTTCAGTCACACCCGTTGACATGTGTATACATCAAGCACATAGCCATGCAATCTCCATAAACAAACATTGTCAGTAGAATGGCACGTACTGAAGAGCTCAGTGACTTTCAATGTGGCACCGTCATTGGATGCCACCTTTCCAACAAGTCAGCTCGTCAAATATCTGCCCTGCTATTGCTGCCCAACTTTAAGTGCTGTTATTGTAAAGTGGAAACATCTAGGAGCAACAACGTCTAAGGCGTGAAGTGGTAGGCCAATCAAGCTTACAGAACGGGACCACAGGGTTCTGAAGCACGTAGTACATACATTTTTTGGTCCTCTTACAACACTCACTACCGAGTTCCGAACTGCCTCTGGAAGCCAAGTCAGTACAATAACTGTTTGTCGGCTATTGAAATGTGTTTCCATGGCTGAGCAGCCGCACACAAGCCTAAGATCACCATGCGCAATGCCAAGCTTCGGCTGGAGTGGTGTATAACTGGTCACCATTGGACTCTGAAGCAGTGGAAACCCGTTCTCTGGAGTGACGAATCTGGGTCTGCCAGGAGAACGCTAACTGCCCCAATGCATAATGCCAACTATAAAGTTTGCTGGAGGAGGAATTATGGTCTGGGGCTGTTATTCACAGTTTGAGCTAGGCCCCTTAGTTCCAGGGAAGGGAAATCTTAACGCTATAGCATACAATTACATTCTAGATGATTCTGTGCTTCCAACTTTGTGGCAACAGTTTGGGGAAGGTCCTTTCCTGTTTCAGCAAGACAATGCCCCCATGAATAAAGCGTGGTCCATGCAGAAATTATTTTAAGAGATTGATGTGGAAGAACTTGACTGGCCTGCACAGAGCCCTGACCTCAACCCCATCGAACACATTTGGGATTAATTGGAACGCCTGACCTCGATGAGCAGGTGTCCGCATACTTTTGATCAGTTAGTGTATTTCCTTGAGAAAAAACCCTTCATACCTGGGAGCGCAACCATTTCATTGGAGACGGTGTAGGATCTTTCTGCGGAGGAGGGAAATCTTCCTTCTCATCGTTACGTGCTGATTGGTTGATTGAGTTTGTGTACCAATGGAAAGAGACATCTGACCAACAGCCCAAACATTGCAATTAGCGGATGTATTCTCTTGTTGCCTGTACTGTTGCCGATATAGGGGGAATAGGATACTGTGTGCTAATGAAAAGCCTAATCATGGCCCATGTGTGTGACGAACTGCTAAATAGAAGCTGTCAGTCTTTATGCATTCATTTTCCACAGCAGACGTATCAATTATCCCATTATCTGGGGATGAGAGCACAGTACGTGGGCCAGAATAGATGGTTTGTGTATTGTAACAGTAATCACAAGGTTGTAAAAGAGGATCTGCGGATGCAGCCTGTTAGGCAGATGCCAGCGACAGATTTTGGAAAGGGAGGAGGTAATACTGAGTTAGGAATGGTGAATATATGGTGAATATATGGTGAATATATAAATTTGTATACACTGAGGTGTACAAAATATTAAGAACAGCTGCTCTTTCCATAACACAGACTGACCAGGTGAATCCAGGTGAAAGCTATGATCCCTTATTGATGTCACTTGTTAGATCCACTTCAATCAGAAATGCGCACTAGTCCTTAATATAGTCCAAAGATGAAGGGGAGGAGACAGGTTAAAGAAGGATTTTTAAGCCTTGAGACAAATGAGACATGGTTTGTGTATGTTCGCCATTCAGACGGTGAATGGGCAAGACAAAATATTTAAGTGCCTTTGAACTGGGTATGGTAGTAGGTGCCAGGTGCACCGGTCTGAATGTATCAAGAGTTTTTCATACTCAATAGTTTCCTGTGTGTCAAGAACGGTCCCCCACCCAAAGGACTTCCAGCTAACTTGACACAACTGCGGGAAGCATTGGAGTCAACATTGGCCAGCATCCCTGTGCAATGCCTTGTAGAGTCCATACCCTGATGAATTGAGGCTGTTCGGAGGGCAAAACGGGGTCCACTCAATATTAGGAAGTTGTTCCTAATGTCTTGTACACTCAGTGTATATTGTAAATATATTATGGACTAATGCGTATAGGGTTAGGATATTATGTAAATATCTAATAAATACATGGTGAATATAAGGTGAAGGGAATTACAATAATCACGCACACTACCCAAATACTATTTTTTAAACAGAGAGGATTTAAGTTTTATTATTGTTTAGAATATTTATGTGCCCAGACAAAAAACCAAAGTACTGTTTGTTTAAGTCTAGTGTCCCTTCAGCTGCTAGCAATGACAATGAGAAGGAAGACACAAATGTAAAGCATATCTAGAGTTCATACTGGCAGATAAAAACTAACAAACAATGGATGAACCCCTGCTGCATTGGAATACATTATATTCTATGCTCCACAACTTCCTGCTTATAAATAGACACCTCTATTTGGTGATAGGAGCTACAGTACACATCAGTGGCAATATGCCCCGGACCCGACCAAAGAGTAGGTGGACAGAGAAGTCCTGGTAGTCCTGGTATGTGTTCACACTGGAGGCAGTCTCAGTCACATCTCAATGCACACACCCCTGGTTCTGACAACTCTGCAACTCGCTGTGTTGTGTTGACAGTCTACTGGGTGACCTTGAGAAGCTACTGAAAGAGGAAAGAGTCACAACTGTCTGATACATCCAGATCCTCTGTAGATGGATGGAAGAAGTCTCTATGAGATACAACGCATCATTGTTAAATAAAAGGGTAACACATTGTAAATACCATTACTTGGTAACAGAGTATAAGAGCAATGAATGTAACGTTTACTTGAAAACTCAGCCCCTCGATGTTAACACTGTGAATGCTGAGTACAGCTCTATGTTAAGACCTCTAACAATGTCCTTTTACATCTAGTCTCACTTTTTCTTCTGTTGACGCAAACACATAACAAGTAGCAGTGCAGTCTCCTCTCCAGGGGGCCACTGTGTGTATTGTTATGCACCAGCTCACTTTACTAGGCCTTTTAGTAGACGTGTTGTCATGCTCTCACAGGGGGAGGTGGGGGCCGGGGTGCAGCAGGGCTGTCGGCACTGTGCGGCGACTGTTAATACGGAGAAGTGAATGACTCTCCCTTCCTCTCCTCTTTCCTCTCCTCTTTCCTCTCCTCTCGTCTCCTTTCCTGCTCTGATTAAAAAGCCTTCTGTCCCCGCTTGTTCATTTCTCTGTTTTATCTTGTGTCACCGCACTACAGGACTCCTATTCCTCCACCTGGTGGGATTCCACTTGATGCAGAGTTCATTTGAGGAAAGGAGACTAGCGCCTCTGTCCTGAGCGATGTTTCTCAATCTTGCCCTCCTCGCTTGCTAGTTACCAATGACGCATTGATGGTAATAATGTTGGGTTGGTTCTCTCTCTTGCTTGCCCTCCTCATTAAGAGCTTCCCATGATGCACTTATGGTAATAATGATAGACACTCTAGCGCCCCTGTCATCTTGCTCTTCTCACTAGCACTAGAGGCAACCAATGATGCATTTATGGTAATAATGATAGACACTCTAGCGCCCCTATCATCTTTCTCTTCTCACTAGCACTAGAGGCAACCAGTGATGCATTTATGGTAATAATGGTAGACACTCTAGCGCCCTGTCATCTTGCTCTTCTCACTAGCACAAGAGGCAACCAATGATGCGTTTATGGTAATAATGGTAGACACTAGCGCCCCTGTCATCTTGCTCTTCTCACTAGCACTAGAGGCAACCAATGATGCACTTATGGTAATAATGGTAGACACTCTAGCGCCCCCTGTCATCTTGCTCTTCTCACTAGCACTAGAGGCAACCAATGATGCATTTATGGTAATAATGGTAGACACTAGCGCCCCTGTCATCTTGCTCTTCTCACTAGCATTAGAGGCAACCAATGATGCATTTATGGTAATAATGGTAGACACTCTAGCGCCCCTGTCATCTTGCTCTTCTCACTAGCACTAGAGGCAACCAATGATGCCTTTATGGAAGGGTCCCCAAGCTTCTTCTTCCTTACTTCCTCCTCAGGGGCACTATGTGCATAAAGGCAAGATTACAATTGTATCACCATCTGCTGTTGAGTGAAGAAGTATTCTGCCTCTCATTGGTCCCTTTCAAACATGTTGAAGGATAGACTTGGCCAGCCGCTTTGGAGACAAATAAATGTATTGATTTTTTTGCTGTTTCTATGGCTGCGGTCGGTCTGCTCAATGTGCACCTGAGAGTTTCCTTCATTTCCTTCACCCCAACAGTCCGAAGTCATCTGTCCTCCCTCTCTTCCCTGATGTTAGATCAGAAACATGTAAGCAGCGGTCCCCAGGGCCACAAACACAGGATCGCTGTAACTTCTAAAAAAAAAAATTATAAGAAAAAATTATTTATGTTTCTTTTTGTACAATGGCCAAGCTCATCAATCATTCTCTCAGTGATTTCAGAGACATATGAAGTCAATTTAGCATCAGAGCTACAAAGGCAGGCAGTCAGAGCAACTACCCTACCATCTTCAGACTCTCTCTCAGGCATGGAGAGTCTAAGCAGCCTGATACACTACACAGCGTAAAATAACAACCAATTTATTCAATTTGATTGATTTGTAAAGATTTCCATATAGGGTTTTTTTCCCCAGAAGGAAATCAAGTCTGCGCTGAAAAAGGCAGAATTTCACTTAAGCCAGGGTGCAGTGGATGGCTATTGTTGAAGTGAAAGAAAACAGATGACAGAGTGTCTAGATGATATTTGTCAGCAGGACACTACAAAGCACAAATCCACAAATGAACACAGAGCCAGCTCTACACTGATGGAATAGAAAGAGTGTTCGATGCCTTACAGAGAAGGCATTTCAACTAGGGTTGCAAAACCCTGGCATCTTTCCCAAAATTCCCATGTTTTCCAGAAATCCTGGTTGAAGGATTCTGGATTTCCTGCTTATTCTCTTCTTATTACGGGAATCCTACAACCGGGATTTCTAGAAAACCTGGGAAGTCTGGGAAAGTTACTGGAATTTTGCCCCAAAAAATTGCTGATAGCTGATTTCTCTATTCTACCGCATGGCAAGCAGTACCGATGCACCAAGTCTGGAACCAACGAGACCCTGAACAGCTTCTACAGCAAAACAAAAAGACTGCTATATAGTTAGTTGAAGAGTTAGCCTATCGGCATGATCCATTTTGCACTAACTTTTTTGGCTCATCACATATGCTGCTGCTACTACTGTTTGTTATCTAGCACTTAATTCCTAGATATATGTGCATATCTACCTCAGTTACCTTGTATCGCTGCACATCGACTAGGTACTGGTACCTGTGTTTATAGCCAAGTTATTGTTACTCATTGTGTATTCATTCTAACTTTTATTATTACGTGTTTTACTTTTCTATTATTTCTCTATTTTCTTTCTCTCTGCATTGTTGGGAAGGGCTACATAAGTAAGCATTCACTGTTAGTCTACACCTGTTGCTTACAAAGCATATGACAAATAACATGTTATTTTATTTAGGAAAATGTGCTTACAACTGTGATATGTTGTTGTTTCTCGTAGCTACATTGAATGCACTAACTCGAAGTTGTTTTGGATAAGATTGTCTGCTAAATGGCTAAAATGTAAATACACTGAGTGTACAAAACATTAAGGACACCTGCTTTTTCCATTACATAGACTGACCAGGTGTATCCAGGTGAAGCTAGGATCCCTTATTTATGTCACTTGTTAAATCAATTTCAATCAGTGTAGATTTTTTATTTTTTTTTACCTTTATTTTACTAGGCAAGTCAGTTAAGAACAAATATTATATCTTATTTTCAATGACGGCCTAGGAACAGTGGGTTAATTGCCTGTTCAGGGGCAGAATGACAGATTTTGTACCTTGTCAGCTCGGGGATTTGAACTTGCAACCTTTCGGTTACTAGTCCAATGCTCTAACCACTAGGCAGCCGAGTGAAGGGGAGCCTAGTGGGGTACCCCGGCAGGGTAGCCTAGTGAAGGGGAGCCTAGTGAATGGGATGAAGGGGAGGGGTCAGGTTAAAGAAGGATTTTTAAGCCTTCAGACAATTGAGATATGGATTGTGTTTGTGTGCCGTTCAGAGGTTGAATGGATAAGATTAAATATTTAAGAACTGTCAAGAACTACAACTCTGCTGTATCAAGGATGGTCCACCACCCAAACGACATCCAGCCAATTTGAAACAACTGTGGGAAGCATTGGAGTCAACATGGGCCAGCATTCCTGTGGAACGCTTTGAGGCTAAGAGGGCCAGGGTGGTGGTGTTAGTCAGGAGAGGGACTGGGCAGTGCTCGTTCCTTTGGTGTACAATCACACATCCTTTGCTAAAGACTCTCACTCACAATAGGAAGGCCAATACTCTAGTACTCTATGCCTAAAGTACTATATAATAACAATGCTGTTACTATAGTAATTACATCCTACTGTAAGAGCAACTCAAATTATTACCGAAGCTATTACCTTATCTCTAAGTTTGCACCATTTTCGGGGGGAGGGGGAACGGTTGGTCACAACTTGTAATGGACATTTTTTTTTAAATGGTGGAAACTCACCAAACACTCACAGACACAAACTTTGTTGGACACAGATGCTACACTTTCAAAGTGAAAAGTATGACCCAGTCATGTCTGTGGTTGGTATTCTTAGAAAAGCTTGGAATGTTCTGATGTCTCCCAGCATGTCCTTGTCCTTTTCCTGGCCCCGGCATCCACATTGATTTTCCTGCTGAAATGTTCATCAAAAGGCCTCATGCGAGCACCACTACTCTCAACCAATCAGCCATTGGTGATGGTTCTGATTGGACATGGAGCGTAGTTTGACCATTGGACCTCGGCGGCACCAGACGGTGGCGGCAAAGGGCAGGGGGGAGGGGCATTTCAGACAGCGCTTTCAATCTGGTAAGAGAAGCAACCTGAGGACATGGAGAATAAGAAGCAAAGGCAGGTTAATTCACAGAGTTGGCAGTACAGAGGTTCCAATTTGAAAGTTAAACCCTATGTAGCCGACAGCTGTCTTATGAACAGTGATTTCTCCTGTGCAGGTTTCCTTGGAGATGAACGGACGCAACACACAGTTCAAGCGGAACGCCACGGTGTCCAGCGGCAGCCGGAGATCAAAGTCTGGGCTCAGCAACTGGGGCCTTTTGTTCTCCTGAAGCCATGTTAAATGCACTATCACAGGAAGAGAGGGAGAGCAGGAAAAGAGCATAAGAGAAAGCTTTTAAAAGAAATGAATGGGAGGGACTCTACCCTCATCTTCTCCCCTCTTCCCCCCCTCTTTCTCTCGCTCTGCCCCACCAACTCTCTCTCTTTCCCTCTCCTGCTCTCTCTCTCTGCTGAAAACATTCTCCAGTTCTATATTTCATTTTGTATGGATGAAAGGGAGCGCGAAGCACCAGGAGGGTGTTCTCCTCTCTGAAGCTTCTCTCTCTCGACGTAGTCGGATTCTACCTCATATAGGCTTATAGTATACTGTATATGATTTATTAGTAAGCGAGGATGCAGGTGGACTCATTCTGCTCTACAGTGACTGCGGTCTATTTATGCATTATTTTTATATATTGAAGCAAATTACATACAGTACCATCTAATTTACATAAAGAAACTTGAAAAACTCTGAAAGGAAGGAGAGATATCTCTGGCTGTCTATGACTTGCCAATGGATTACAAATCAATAAACCATGACTGTAATGAGAACAGTAAAGGCTGTACATGTACATATGAAGTATTGCGTGAAAATGTACATAAAAGGCATTTATACCCAGTGATATACTGTATGTTGACAACACACACATTAGACTTCAAAGTACAGTGTCAACATAAGTGGGCAAAATTATGTGAGGCCAATTTACTCCTCTCTCTGTTTTCTCTCTCCTCTCCCTGTTTTCTCTGTCTTTTTCCTTCTCTCTGTCGCTTGTATCCGGCTTGGCATGGCCTGCCATAGAGGCCTGACATGCCGATGAGGATTTGTAAACAGTGTGACAGGACGAGCGTGAGCTCTCGTCTTGTCAGCCTCACCATGTGGCTCACACTCAGATCGTTTAATGTACTGGGACCTGACAGAGTCGACAGGCAAAGGTTAGAAAGCTCATTATTTGCTAAAGATCAAGCTTTTAGCATGCGTGCAGGAAAAGCATTGCTGTTAAGTAATGAGAAAATGGAATCCATTTAGAGTGGGGATAAAGCTTTGCTCCATCTGTCAGGAGCGAGGCGAGTGATAGAATGAGAATAATTTGTTTAAACACATTGAAGTGGGTTTTGTTGGTGTGTGTGTGTGTGTGTGTGTGTGTGTGTGTGTGTGTGTGTGTGTGTGTGTGTGTGTGTGTGTGTGTGCATGTGTGTGTGCATCCGTGTGTCTGTGCATGCTTGTGTGCGTGCGTGTGTGTGTGCATCCATGTGTGTGTGTGTGTGTGTGTGTGTGTGTGTGTGTGTGTGTGTGTGTGTGTGTGTGTGTGTGTGTGTGTGTGTGTGTGTGTGTGTGTGTGTGTGTGCGTGTGTGTGCATTAGGTAAATTAGCAAGGGAAGAGAGTTGAACTGTCACATCCGCTGTCAAATCTGAGTACTGAAGTCATTAGCAAGCAGTGGCGATGGGTCCTGAATTATAAAGTGTTAACTGGCCATCTAAATGTGTCCCAAATGACAGCCTAATCCCTATAGCATTGTTTCCCAACTCCAGTCCCCCCAACAGACCAACTCCAGTCCTCCAGTACCCCCAACAGACCAACACCAGTCCTCCAGTACCCCCAACAGACCAACACCAGTCCTCCAGTACCCCCAACAGACCAACTCCAGTCCTCCAGTACCCCCAACAGACCAACTCCTGTCCTCCAGTACCCCCAGACCAATTCCAGTCCTCCAGACCCCAACAGACCAACTCCTGTCCTCCAGTACCCCAACAGACCAACAGACCCCAACAGACCAACACCAGTCCTCCAGTACCCCAACAGACCAACTCCTGTCCTCCAGTACCCCCAACAGACCAACTCCCCTCCAGTACCCCCAACAGACCAATTCCAGTCAGTATCCCCAACAGACCAACTCCTGTCCTCCAGTATCCAACTCCAGTATCCCCAACAGACCAACTCCAGTCCTCCAGTACCCCCAACAGACCAACTCCTGTCCTCCAGTACCCCCAACAGACCAACTCCTGTCCTCCAGTGTGTTTCCTGGTCCTGGTTCCTGAGTGTTTCGTGGTCAGGTCACATGGTCACCAAAACTGTTGCTGCAAAACCACCAGAGGCTCTGAACTGAACAACCTTTTGAACCTCTGCAACCACTCCTGTCGACCTCATAGACAATACCATTGGAATACACTTAAAGCGGCAATCAGAAATTGCCCATTGATTCTTGAAGAAAGTACCTGGTAAATACTTCATGAGCTTAGTACAACTGACATACCCCATCAGAACCCAAAATATATGCTTGTTTTACTCCATTGTTTGTAAACAATGTAATTGTAAACTAACACTGTATAGCCTTAGAAGATGGTTACAACTACAATTTTGATATCATGGATGGTCAGTCCATGCATCCATAGCTCTGCCTCTGAATTAGAGTGGTTACATGAATCCAGACCCATCTCTCAGCTTTTTACCCATTCAGTTGCGAGTGACAGCTTTGTTATTGTTCGAACTGCAGATGAACCCATTAACAAGACACTGTCATCAGCTATACAGCGGTAGTGACAACAGCACTACGATGTGCCAGAACACTTTTTGTCATGGCATATTTCCTGCCTAATGGATGTTAAATCTGTTTTCTAATTGACATCCCATGACAGATATAACAGACATGGACTGCTTTCACACAGACAGACCAATTCTGATGTTTTTTTCCACTAATTGGTCTTTTGACCAATCACATCACATCTTAAAATACCAATTAGGGGGGGGGGGGTTGAGGATTTGGGCTGCCTTTCTAAACGTAGCCATGATGACACAGGGAAAATATACCTGGTGATTTTGAAGCCATGAGAAAGCTGTTTCTGGTGAAAAAAAGACCACTGTTGTACCTGTTTCGTACAGATGGATATGAATATGAAAATCACTGTATTCATTATTGACATCTAACTATTCATGAATTAATATGCATGCCAGAACTGTGATATTAAAAGCTGTCCTTCCCTCATCAGATAGCAGTAATATTGCAAAGACTGTTTTGGCAGAAGGCAATGTTTGGCAGCAAGGCAGAGCAATGTTTTTACAGAACTCAATGTTATGCACCGGTTAAGTGATACCAAAAGAGATTTGTTCGAGTCATTCATAATATCAACCTTTCAAACTGTTACAGAATGATCAGACACCTTCAAGAGGGACTATTGTGATGGACCATGATATTTCGTTAAGTGTGGCTGACATTAAGTCCTGCTGTGTCTGAGATTGAAGATTATTATTTTAGACACAGTTCTCAGTGAGATATCCGGGGCACTTCATTACTCTGTATATGTAAGTCTGTCCCAAGCTTTGTAAAACAAAATACCACGAAACACCACACATTTACCAGGTTAGTATCAATCGGCCCAGCTGTGGGCTTTTGGAGTAAAACCAAAGACTATCATCCGAACAATTCTGATTGAATGTGACGAAGAGAGTTGGGACAGTGGGTAAGACTGAACAACGGTAGTTAGGAGATAAATGAATATTTGTTTTTATCCAGTCAAGCCAAAGTAGATACAAGGCAAACAGAAGTTTAGTTCTACCCTGTAGCATCGAGTTTCTCTATTAAAAACGGTTTAATTACTGCAGTGGGCTAAATCAGTGTTGCTAAATCAGTGTTGCTAAATCAGTGTTGCACAGAGTGTTTGTTGTTTACACCTCTCACACATGGTTATGGATAAACAAAAAGAAGACACCTGCACCATGTCAGATATAGAGTTGAAATGCATTCCATTTTGAGTTTGCATCCCAATATTACTCTTTATATACAGTACATCACAGAAGACTGAAATATAAAACTGTTTGACATAGAAACACCGGATTTTCCGAACAGTTATTTTTTCATGTTTATTAATTATGAAAAATATGAATAACATTCCACCCATGAGACCACTGGGTCCTTTAACTGCAAGAAAGGGCTACACAATCTAACCCTAGAAATGTAAGTGCAGGAAAAAAAAATCTTCCGCCATACAACCCCAGTCCTTTTTTGGAAAATACAGGACTTGCCATACAAAAGCTGTTAACAATTGCCTATTCACCTCGCATATTTCTGACATATATCTGTTCATATTTCTATACTTCTCCACTATACTGGCGATATAATCGTACCGGTGTGATACCGAAAGGCGGTATGATATGAATGTCTATGTTCTATTCTGTCTGCTCTCTACAGGCATGTGGACCTAATCAGTTGTTAGATGAGTGAAATATTGGTTGTGTCCCAAATGGCACCCCATTCCCTACATAGTGCACTACTTTAAACACTTTGCCCCACTATGGGCCCTGGTCAAAAATAGTGCACTATGTAGGGAATAGGGTGCCATTTGGGACTCTGTTATGGCTGTGAGGAGATAGTAAAGCTGAATTGCCTCTGTACTAGGGTCCCCTGATGTGTATATCATGATTAATGAGTGTGTTAATGGCTACAGAAGTGATAGAAATGTAAGGCAGAGGTTTATTGGAAAACACGTTGGATTCGTCATGGTATCTCAATGCAGACAATGGAGGCAGATGCTTTGAGTCTCTGATATTTATTATAATCCAAGGGGCAGGCAAGAGAATGGTCGTGGACAGGCAAAATATCATAAACAAGGTCAGAGTCGAAGAGGTACAGAGTGGCAGGCAGGCTCAAGGTCAGGGCAGGCAGTATGGTCAGGCAGGCGGGTTCAGAGTCAAGGTAGGCAAGGGTCAAAACCGGGAGGACTAGCAAAAGAGAGATAAGAAAAAGCAGGAGCATGGAAAAACACGCTGGTTGACAAGACAAGACGAACTGGCAACAGACAAACAGGGTACACCGGAATAAACACCCAGGAACTAATGGGGAAAACGGGTGACACCCGGAGGGGCAGGTCCCGTGTGGACAACCATACCCTCTGACCGACCCGATAGCGTGGAGCCAGAGTCCGGTGGCGGTCCGCTTGTCGACGATATCTGGAGGTGGTCTTGAGAAGAGCCGCCTGAGCTCTTTTCCAGGTACGCGGACAACTTCTTGCTCTGGGAAGAGCGGAGGCTGATACCTAGTGGAGCATTCGAAGGTGAAGAGTCCAGTAGCCGAGCAGGGAAGAGTGTTCCTAACATATTCCATCCAGACCAGTTGCTGGCTCCAGGTGGTGGGGTACTAGCAACGAGATATTGAAGTGTCGTCTCCATGTCTTGATTGGCTCGCTCCAACTGGCCGTTGGATTGAGGATGAAACCCAGAGGACAGACTGGCCGACGACCCGATAAGGATGAAGAACGCCTTCCAGAATTGTGACGAAAACTGAGGACCCCGATCTGAGACCATGTCGACCGGGAGTCCATGGATTCGGAAGACGTGCCACACCATGAGCTGGGCCGTCTCCTTGGCTGAAGGTTACTTGGGAAGAGGGATGAAATGGGCGGCTTTGGAAAACCTATCCACCACTGTCAGAATGGTATTACCATCTGACGGGGGAAGGCCAGTGACAAAATCCAGGGAAATATGGGACCAGGGGCGATGAGGGACAGGGAGTGGCTGAAGGAGGACAGACAGAGCTTGCCGCGGAGTCTTGCTTTGAGCGCACACCATGCATGCGGTGATGAAGGCCGAGACATCAGGAGCCATGGTGGGCCACCAGAAGCGTTGTTGGAGGAAAGCCAGGGTACAACGAGCCCCAGGATGACAGGTAAGCCTGGAGGAGTGAGCCCATTCCAGGACCTGAGGCCAAGCCGAATCAGGAACGAACATCCAGTTAGCCGGTACCTCCCCCAGGGTCCGTCTGGGAACGTCGTGCCTTTCGGACCAGAGCCTCAATACCCCAAAACAACCGAAGCAACCAAACGTGAGGCAGGGAAGATGGTCTCAGATTCAGAGGTAATGGCAGTGGAACTGTACAGATGGGAGAGAGCATCCGGCTTCACGTTTTTGGATCCTGGGCAGTATGAGATGGTGAAATTGAACCTTGTAAATAACAGGGCCCAACGAGCTTGCCTTGAGTTGAGGTTGAGGCGCATGGCAGTGCAGAGGTATTCTAAATTCTTATGGTCCGTCCATACCAAAAATGGATGTTCTGCCCCTTCCAGCCAGCGTCTCTACTCCTTCAGAGCCATCTTAACCGCTAGTAGTTCCCGGTTCCCAACATCATAGTTCCTCTCCGCAGGGTTGAGATGAAGGGACATGAAGGCACAGGGATGAAGCCTCTGGTCCTGAACGGATCGCTGGGAAAGGAAGGCCCCTACTCCGACGTCGGAAGCGTCAACCTCAACCACAAACTGACGAGTCGGGTTTGGACGGATGAGGATGGGGGCAGTAGGGAATTGCTGCTTTAGATCCCCAAAAGCCTTGACCGCTGCTGGAGACCATGTGAACGGTACCTTGGGAGAGGTGAGTGCTGAGAGGGGGGCCGCCAGGTTGCTGTAGCCCCGAATGAAACGGCGCTATAAATGAGCATGACTGTGTTTCTCTGTAGGAATTATTCTAATGACACATCAACCAGACCAGAGAGTGACCCGGTGGTCTCAATCAGACAGGTAGATTAGAGACTCTTCTTTGTCTTTTCTTCTCTTCTCCCCTTTCCTCTCCTCTCCTCCTCAAGCAAAACAGAAGCCTGAAAAAAACTATCCGTCCCAACTCTGGTTGTGTTCGTATCTAAATACAGATTGACTGCAACGTGGGACGAGGGCGGACTATGGGGCCATGGACCAGGAACCCACTGAGAGGCCTGAGATGTGACTTCAGGTTTTGAAAATGAAATATCTCAACTGAGAGAGAGGGCTTAGAGTACTGAGATACCTGGAGAGCTCAGATTAAGAGTGTGTTTGCCTGTGTGTATGTCTGTGTCTGTGTGTCTGATAGCATGTGTGTGCGTGCATGTTTGTGTCTGACATGGCATGTATGCATGTCGGTGTGCGCGTGTGTGTGTGCATGCGTACGTCTGTGTTTTATGATGCACTAGGGGAGTCTAACAGGCTTGAGACTCCACAACAATCAGATCTCCAGGGTGACAACCAGTGCTTATTGGTAACCTCATAACCCCACAGGTCCAGTCTGTAAAGGGAATAGACGATATGAAAACACATATGAAACATCAGGTAGTAGAGGAAACAAGAAACAAGAGTAATCACCCCTGAACAAAGCAACAGCATGAATCATCCCCTACTACATGTACCAGTACTTAATGAAACCACCCAGTCGCTCTGTATATATGTTACTTCTTTCTAACAGTTTATTTTAGGTGCCTGTTTCAATCCTTCACTTGATTAGAGAATTGAAGAGGAGTCAGTCCTTGGACTGTCTGTATATATGGTTAATGAGGAGCCAGGGAAAGGACGTGAAGGGATATGGGCTTACCGTACAGTGAGACTCTAGTCTCTGGTATGAATGGAAGGATCAGGATCCGATCAGAGCCACTCCATCAGACAGACAGACACAGGCCACAGCAAACTTCGATATCCCTCTCATCACCAGGAAGGATCAGAGCGCAGGGAATAATGGCAATCAGTCTGGGCCCAGAGGAGAGAGATGACAGAGAGTATAAGTAATGAGTCCCAGGCTCTGACCACACTGCACCTCTACCTGTGACCACTCTGGAACCACATCAATAGCTTATGTCTGGCGGTGCCCCATTTGACTATTTAATGTAGCCCGCAGAGAGGCGAATGACTCTGGTATGCAGACTGTGAAGGGAAGGAAGCACAGGGAGAGAGAGGATGACTCTGGTATGCAGACTGTGAAGGAAAGGAAGCACAGGGAGAGAGAGGGGGAGAGAGGGAGGGGAAAGACTGAGGGACAGACAGACAAATAGGAGAGAGAGAGAGGCAGACAGAGGGAGAGCAGGAGAGAGGAGACTAAAATCTGAACACAGGATCTGTCAGCCTATTTAGTTAGGCTTGGAACAGTTGCAGGTGCAAAAATAGGTAATACGTGTATTTAACTGTGTAAGCGATAAGACTGGATCAGATGTTTGACAGAAAATTCTTAACTTGGTTGCTAATTTAACAAGTATACTAACTTAAAATAATAATTTGATTCCAGTATAAAATGACTAACAAATACAGGGAAAACCCCCTATAAACTCACTTATCTGAGTGGCCTAACTGGCAAAGTTCTGAGTTTTGAGGGAACATTTTGTTAGAGTTCTGCCAGTTAGCACACTTACTGGAGTCAAATGATTGTAGTATTAACCAAGTAAGTTTATTATTTTGCAACCAAGTTAAGTATTTTCTGGATTTTGTACTTTTATTCAACAAATGCAACATTTGAAGGGATTAGTGATAGTAGAGTTAGATTGGATTGATTAGTAGCCTACTGTTTGTGTTGAGAATGGAGGGAAATGTCAGACAGCGTCACACGACCATTACAGGCCCTGCTTCTTGGGCTTTTATAATCTATTTTACAACCATTTAGGCCCAAGAGATCCTTCAGTCTTTGCATCAGACACCTACTGTACTATCGATTTTAACTGTAGATGTTCAGCACGGCCTTGCTTAAGTTTACTTACTGAACATTATTCTCCAATGTAAGCAACTAACCCAATACATTTTATTCAGCAAACATTTTCAAGATCGTAGTCAGTAATTCGTAGTCAGCAAATGCTCAATGGGTATACTGTAGTCGATACAGTCTGTGAGTACATGTGAGAAAAGGGAATTTATTTTACAAGACTATCTGGTAGTCAAGTCTGCACTCCCAGTAGACACCCAGACAGCTCTCATAAATCTCAACAGTCAAGGATTTATATGAAGTAAAGTTTCATTCCGCCAACATTCTGAAAAGTACAGGATCAGTGATACGGCTACGTTTTATGAATAATACATTTTAGTATTAGTTTAATCACAAAATATACATGTGACTCACCAAATATTCATCATCCTTTTGGATTATAAACACAGCATATCAGTTCTGAGTCAGTGCTTTAAGTCATGGTTTAGGTATTGCAAAGGATTATTGCCAATCAAACTAGTTAAATATGACTTAAAGGCCATGTTTCATTTTCAAATCCCTGAAACAAGGAGTAGTGCATATATGTATGAATTATCCGGCATTGTAAATTGGAGATATAATTGATGATATACTTCTGGGCTGCACGCGCACCATTAAATATGAAATAGAACGTTGTTCAGGCTCGATGTAGATTCAGGTGAATACTTTTGGAACGCTGAGCCATTGACTGCAGCAGATGGCAGTGTGAGAGTAGATTTCTTTTGAAAAGGAAGCACTAGACTACAGCCATATCGTTTTGAACCTAGGAGACCTATAGACGGGAATAGGTAGGGAGTCGGACTAGGTTGGCTAAAGTAATGTCTTGTTGGTCAGAAAAGTATGGTAAGTTACAGAGTGAGTCTCTTTAATAACTGCCTAGTTGGTTAGCTAGCTAACTAAGTGTAAAATGCAAATAATGAACCAACTGCTAGATAATTAACTAACTGCAATTGTCATAAACCATTATTATCTAGCTAGCTACAGTAGCTAAATATCTATCAGATGTAAAGTAAGCAGGATCGTTGCATGTCAGAAACAATGCATGTTGGCTAGCTAGCTCATGTTAGCTACACTGATCAAAAATATAAACGCAACAATTTCAAAGATTTTACTGAGATTATTTAAGGATTTCCAAGATGGCCTAGCAATAGGACATCTGTTTTGTCCTGTCCCGTGTATATATCATTTTCTTTGTATACATTTTAATCTCAATATCCGTCTACGGACTGAACATACTCTCCTGCAACCCGCCTCATCCAATGTTGTATGGATCTGCTATTTTTATACTTTAGAACCGGAAGCCCCATCAGCAGCTAGCCAGCTAACTAGCTACTAGTTAGTAGTCAGTTAGCCACTGCTAGCGTTCATCACTGTTAATTCGGACATCAGCCAGCCTCAGCCCGGTCAATTCCTGCCAGTCTACCCAGCGCGATATCAACCCAGAGCATATCGGACTGCTTTTTCTCCACCACATCTCCGGATTCCTACCGCAAGCTCTGAACCTTTACACCGGCACGGATCCATCACGGCTGGTCTGCCGAAGTAACTATCACGTTCATTGTAATGATGAGACCAAGGCGCAGCGTGATAAGAATACATTATTTTTTAATTAACAAAGACCACTTAAACAAACTAACCAAACGAACGTGACACTATGATAAACCGAGTGCTGACATGCAACTACACATAGACAATAACCCACAAAACCAAAATGGAAAATGGCAACCTAAATAGGATCCCAAATCAGAGACAACGATAAACAGCTGCCTTTAATTGGGAACCAATGCAGGCCAACATAGACCTACATTACCGAGACATACGCACCCCAGGGCACCCCATAGATGTACAAAAACCCTAGACAAGACAGAAACACACATACCACCCTCGTCACACCCTGACCTAAAATAATAAAGAAAACAAAGATAACTAAGGTCAGGGCGCGACAGTATCCCCCCAAGGTGCGGACTCCCGTCCGCAAACCTAAACCTATATGGGAGGGTCTGGGTGGGCATATAACCTCGGTGGCTGCTCTGGTTCTGGACGCCGCCCTCCATCTTTACACTGAGTCCGCTCTTGTAGCACTGACCCATGGATCATCGTCGGAGGCTCTGGACTGCGGATCCTCGTCGTAGGCCCCGGGCTGGAGACGCTCGCTGCATGGATCATCGCTGGATGTTCTGGACTGGGGACCATCGCTGGAGACCCCGGACTGGGGACCGTCGCTGGAGACCCCGGACTGGGGACCGTCGCTGGAGACCCCGGACTGGGGACCGTCGCTGGAGACCCCGGACTGGGTACTGTCGCCGGACGCTCTGGACTGGGTACTGTCGCTGGATGCTCTGGACTGGGTACTGTCGCCGGACGCTCTGGACTGGGTACTGTCGCCGGACGCTCTGGAGTGGGAAGGCGCACTGTATGCCTGGTGCGTGGTGCTGGTACTGGTGGTACCGGGCTGGGGACACGCACCTCAGGACAAGTGCGAGGAGCAGGAACAGGGCGTTCTGGACTGCCGAGGCGCACTGTAGTCCTGGTGCGTGGTTCCGGCACTGGTGGTACCGGTCTGGGGACACGCACCTCAGGACAAGTGCGAGGAGCAGGAACAGGGCGTACTGGACTGCCGAGGGGCACTGTAGGCCTGGTGCGTGGTGCCGGCACTGGTTGCACCGGGCCGGGGACACGCACCTCAGGGCAAGTGCGAGGAGCAGGAACAGGGCGTACTGGACTGCCGAGGCGCACTGTAGGCCTAGTGCATGGTGCCGGCACTAGTGGTACCGGGCTGGGGACACGCACCTCAGGGCGAGTGCGAGGAGCAGGAACAGGGCATACTGGACCCTGGAGGCGTACTGGAGGCCTGGTGCCGGCACTGGTGGTACCGGGCTGGGGACACGCACCTCAGGGTGAGTGCGAGGAGCAGGAACAGAACACACAGGGTTGTGAAGGTACACTGGAAACCTGATGTGTATAGCCGGCATCAATTGTTCTGGAACTTTAACAAATGTTTCAGGATGAGTATGAGGAGCTGACACAGGTGGCATCGGACAGCTAACACGCTCCTCAAGGCGAATGCCGTGCTTACTAAGCCACACCAACAGCTCTCTCTCTTCACTCTCCTCCAATTTCATCAACAACTCCTCGAATAATCTCCCCTACATCCCCTCCGTTCACTCTCCTCCAATCTGTCCAATAACTCCTCGACAATCTCAGACTCACCCCTCAACTTCGCTGACTGCTCCATGTCCCCCCCAAAAAATATTATTGGGGTTTCTGTGGCCTACCTCCCCGACGTCGTTGCTGTCCTCTCTTACTTTGCCGTTCCTGTCCTCTCTTACGCTGCTTGGTCCTTTTTTGGTGGGTTATTCTATCACGTTCGTCGTAATGATGAGACCAAAGCACAGCGTGATAAGAATATATTCTTCTTTCATTAACGAAGACCACTTAACCAAACTAACAAAAACGACCGTGACGCTATGATAAACCGAGTGCTGACATGCAACTACACAGAGACCATAACCCACAACACCAAAATGGAAAATGGCAACCTAAATAGGTCCCCAATCAGAGACAACGATAAACAGCTGCCTCTGATTGGGAACCAATTCAGGCCACCATAGACCTACATTACCTAGACATACCAAAACCCCATAGATGTACAAAAATCCTAGACAAGACAAAAACACACATACCACCCTCGTCACACCCTGACCTAACCAAAATAATAAAGAAAACAAAGATAACTAAGGGCAGGGAGTGACAGTAACGGTCCAAGGTGGTTTCAACAGGCTCTTCCGTTGCGACGTCCCCGGGGGCCCATCTGCTAACCCTGGCCCGCTAGCTGTCTGAATCGCCATGTCTCCAGCTCACCTAGTGTAGTAGCGAATACTGAATTGGCTCCCAGACTCATCTATTGTGAATCGCTGGACCCTATGATCACCCGGCTACACATGCCTCTCGCTAATGTCAATATGCCTTGCTGTTTCAGTATGCCTTAGCTACCCCTTTTGTTCCACCCACCACACATGCGGTGACCTCACCTGGCTTAACTGGTGCCTCTAGAGACAAAATATCTCTCATCGTCACTCAATGCCTAGGTTTACCTCCACTGTACTCACATCCAACCATACCCTTGTCTATACATTATGCCTTGAATCTATACTTCCGTGCCCAGAAATCTGCTCTTTTTACTCCATGTTCCGAATGCACTAGACAACAAGTTCTTATAGCCTTTAGCCATACCCTTATCCTACTCCTCCTCTGTTCCTCTGGTTATGTACAGGTTAACCCAGGCCCTGCAGCCCCTAGGACCGCTCCCATTCCTCGGGCGCTCTCATTTGTTGATTACTGTAACCTAAAAGCCTTGGTTTCATGCATGTTAACATTAGAAGCCTCCTCCCTAAGTTTGTTTAATTCACTACTTTAGCACACTCTGCCAACCCGGATGTCCAAGCTGTGTCTGAATCCTGGCTTAGGAAGGCCACCAAAAATCCTGACATTTCCATCCCTAACTATAACATTGTCAGATAAGATATAACTGATATACATCGGGCAGTTTCCGTCTACCAAAATTCAGCCTACTTTGCCAGCATCTTACCAGAATCCCCCCAGAAGCGGCCCACATGCAAATGTAAATAATTGTATACAAAATTACCCGATTTAGTCTTTTAAAGTATTGCTAGTATACATTTTATACATACAAATTATACCCATCCACAAAAATATATATATATTATTAACCCCTTTTCGTCATATCCAATTGTCTTGTCCCATCGCTGCAACTCCCGTATGGCCTCGCGAGAGGAGTGCATCCTCCAAAACACTGTGTCAGCGTGCATGCGCCTGGCCCGCCACAGGAGTCGCTACAGCACGATGGGACAAGGACAACCCGGCCGGCCAAACCCTACCCTAACCTGGACGATGATGGGCCAATTGTGCGTCGCCTCATGGGTCTCCCGGGCGTGGCCGGCACGGGTATCGAACCAGCACTGTGATGCAGTGCAAAGTCTCAAAATAATAAAATACTACTTACACAGGACTCTTAAAGAACTCAATTTAAATGTTAATTAAATTTTGGGATCACAGAAACAATGAAAAAATATGGAAAAATAAATAAATATTGAAATGTTAATTAAAGCAGCCCATGTAATCATCTGCCAGAGATTAGCCACAATCGGTCTGAGCCCCAAGTAATACATTTGGGCCAGATAACTCACACCGGAATCGGCCAGAGCTCAATCCCCGCATCCTAGCCATATGTAATACTGCCAAAGGTGGCTCAGGCCACATGATATAATACTGCCAAAGGTGGCTCGGGCCACATGACATCGGCAGAATCTGACTCTTAGCCGAGTGCCCCGACTCTCAGCCGGAATTGGCCCATATCCACTGTGCTAGCTGGGTAGCTAGCTAAGGTGGGAAAGATTGATGGTGGGAACTAGGTAAGATTGATGGTGGGAACTAGGTAACATTAGCTAACCTTCCCCCAGTAGCTTCAATTCACTACTTTAGCACACTCTGCCAACCCGGATGTCCAAGCTGTGTCTGAATCCTGGCTTAGGAAGGCCACCAAAAATCCTGACATTTCCATCCCTAACTATAACATTGTCAGATAAGATATAACTGATATACATCGGGCAGTTTCCGTCTACCAAAATTCAGCCTACTTTGCCAGCATCTTACCAGAATCGCCCCAATCTAGCTAGCTAATGGCATTTTTATCAATCAGATGGATAGCTTAGCAAATAGAGCTATTAGTTTTCCCCTCACATGTAAAGTTGCTTTATACAGTTTATTTGTATTTATTTTCACTTCATTTAACTAGGCAAGTCAGTTAAGAAAAAATTCTTATTTTCAATAACAGCCTAAGAACAGTGGGTTAACTGCCTGTTCAGGGGCAGAACAACAGATTTGTACCTTGTCAGCTCTGGGATTTGAACTTGCAACCTTCCGGTCACTAGTCCAACCCTCTAACCACTAGGCTACCAGTTGCTAGTTAATCGAATAGGATGTAGGATGAAGTCAGAAGCCAGCTAGCAATTCCAAGTTCATGCCTTTTACCAATAAAAATTATGTGCATGTATAAAAAAGAATTACCTTCAAGTTGATAATTGTAGTTTTAATCTAGGACTTCAGGCTGAGTAATAATAGCTACTTGTTTGTAGAACCAGTGTTTTCACACCAGATGTTGTCCACAGTCTTCACCTGAATGAACATCACAGGCAAAATCACAGGCTGCGTCATGCACTTGAGGGGGCGTGGCTTACTAGCGCACGTGCTTAACACGTTTTTTCTTGAGCAGCCTGGGGGTAAAAAAAATATACTTATTTTTTATTGCCATCTACAAGGGGTTAGTATATTCTATTGATATTGGATACTTGCAACATGGCCTTTAAGGATAAATAATGCTTTCAAGCCATTCCACTCCACATGTGGATGGGTGATAACCTAGTGGTTAAGAGTGTTGTACGAGTAACCGAAAGGTTTCTGGTTTGAATCCCCAAACTGACTACGTGAAATATATGTTGATGTGCCCTTGAGCAAGGCAATTAACACTAATTCCTCCTGTAAGTTGCTTTTGGTTACAACATCCTGTCTATTGAAATGTCTCTGACGGCATACCATCCTCTGCTTCATCCCATACTGAGATTTAGCTGTACAGTATGATTGTATAATGTGTCAGGCAGAAAGTGACGAGAATGTTAAAGTCAGGTCTGGTAATGGTGTCGGCTGAGTGAATGAATTATGTAAAGTTTTGTGATGATGTGATAAAGTAGGGCCCGGTGCGGCAGGACCCGGACGGATGTGGGGCAGCTAGCTAGCTCTCTGAGTAGTAACATTAGCTCATGATGATGATGACAGCCATTACTGAAGGGAGGAATGGCTGTGCTATGGCTCTTTCACACATTCCTTAACACCAGCTCCCAGAGGGGAGTGGGAGCCAGTTAACAGCCAATCTTGGCATGAGTAGCATTCAGCTGCATTGTGTCATACGTACTGTACTTAACCATGGGTCCTCCCTCACTGGTTACTGCCCTGTGTGAGCACAACAGCACCTACCATAGGCATGCAGTACAACTACAGAATGTCTCCCTTTTTCTCTCTCACTCTCCTCAGCTCTCTCTCTCTCTCTTCAGCTCTAGCTCTCTCTCTCTTCAGCTCTCTCTCTCTTCAGCTCTCTCTCTCTCTTCAGCTCTAGCTCTCTCTCTCTTCAGCTCTAGCTCTCTCTCTCTTCAGCTCTCTCTCTCTCTCTTCAGCTCTCTCTCTCTCTCTCTCTCTCTCTCTCTCTCTCTCTCTCTCTGTCATCAGAATTATTTTGAATGTGAGTTGAACTGAATAAACCTAGGGCTATGACCCGAAAGAAAATCTGTTTTCTTTTAATTCAAGGTATAGATTACTTTACTAAACCTTGACCCACAAAGACCTGCAAGGTTCTATAGTGAGATGATATGGTTACAAAATGACAACCTTTGGCAACAGAGATGAAGAATTTAAACTGAGGTAACTGTAGCCTGCAGTGACCATGGACCAAGAGCTGCACACACCATTGGTGAAAATTGAGGATTTCATTGACATAATATGACTTCACAGGGCTATATTTTGCAGAATGGGTAGGCAGCAATTCTGACACAATTAGAATTCTCCAACAGAAAATTTGTCCTGTGAAAATAAGCTGGCTGTGTGGTGTACGTTCCACGGCTCGGGGAGAGAGAGTTGTTTTGCTTGGCACGGGGAGCGTGGGATGGAGAGAAAGTGAGCCCTTGTGTAAGTCCAAAACCACTGGCTTTCTACTCCTGTCGTTTAGCAGAGCAAACTTGGCATTTCCTAATGACTTCACACTTTCCGTCTCATAGTCTGATCCGTCTCTTCTCAGTTCCTCTCCTCTTCTCAACTCTCGAAGCCCAGCCGGGACCAGGCCAGTATGTGGGGAGAGGATGAACAACCTAACTTGAGATCTGCAAGCATCATTTGGAATTTTTGTGAGCAAACCATGCTATGATATAAGGGTTGCGGTCAATTAAATTTAAATTCGAGTCAATTCAGGAAGTACGCTAAAATTCCAATTCCTATTCTCTTCAATGCTTTTCAAATGAGGAACATTTGAAATTGGAATTTGGTTAACTTTCTGAATTGACTGTAATTGAATGCAATTGACCCCAACCCTGGTTGATATCAATAGGAGATTAGCACAACGCTTGATATGACCGAAGATACAGCCAATATTGGAACCAGTGGTGAGATATGCAGTGATGGAAATTGCAGGAGTCATACAGTGGTAAAACTAGTAGTGGTAGTAGAGGGGAAGTCATTTTAGTGGCATTCAATTAATTGGTGCAAATGGTTATGCATCAGTAGGTGCAGTACGGGTAGCAAAGGACAAAGTCAGTGGCGTGTATTCATGGATGCCAAAGGAAGCCAGGCTTCCCTAAGTATTTGACTATAAAAAAATATATATATATAGACAATTTGTTTTCCTCTCTGTGTTTTCATAAATATCCTTCTATTCACACACTGAATCTCACCAGAGAAATCATCCGAGCGAGGGAAACAGCACCCGTCTGTCTTAGTACGGGTAGCACATGTATCTGACGCTGTCTGGACCAAAAAAGTATGGCATGTTGGTGCCGTGGCATTTGATTGACTAACGCCAGCAAGTGTTTGGCCTCTCTTGATAAAAACATTGTAAAATAATTAGCCAATCAGCGTTGAGATGAGCTCAACAGTGGGTTGTCCTGGTAAAGCAAAACGGCCCCCAAGGGAGGCCAGTTTGAATTTGTCTTCACACCAACCAAATCACATCCTAAGCAAAATGTCACGGTCAGAAAAAGATGTCTGATTCTGGTCTGCTTATGTTGATGTCCTGCAGTAGCTAGCTTGCTAAATCGTCCCTGTCCAAAGCCATGGATGGCGATGTGGATTTGGACTTGTGGTTTTGACTTAATTCTCTGTACAGGCCAATGATCATGATGGAGATTCTGATCTAACCATAAATTAATATATGTGCCACTGGCCTGAGACAATTGAAGTTCTAGATGTAGCCTAATAGACTCACGTTAACATGCTAGCTATCTTAGCTGGTTCATTGTTGCCCATGCGAGGAAGTTAGGTTAGCAAGCATTTTAGCTAGGTAGCCTATGACAACAAGAACAAAAAGAGTCATATATGACAGAGCCATAGACCATTTAGCCAACATGAAAGAGAAGATGACACTGGCGTTCAACTAGTCTATAAGTATGGTATCAAAAAATAAATAATAATTATAGTCTATAAGTATGGAGTCAAAAAATAATGTTTTACCTGCGTACGCACGCACGCACGCACGCACGCATGCACACACACACACACACACACACACACACAAATCAGTGCCATGGACAGCTTCATGATATTTAGCTACATTGATTGGATTAAATTGTTTTTGATATATTTAAGTTTGTTTTCACTTTATTCAACTAAGCCTAGTTGAAGTGATGATGTTCGCATGTTTGAGTTGAAATGGTGCTGGAATAGTGGAGGCAAGTGCTCCTGTTGTCTTTGTGCTGACTTCATGGGTCTAAATCAGTGGTTGTTTAGTAAACTGTCAAACATTCACTTGTTTGACCATGCTGTAGGACATGTAGGCCTAACTGTTTTTTTATGCAATATTTGCTTTGTGGACAGATGTTGCTCTCCGGTTTTGTGATGAAAGAAACGTATATGTAGTTGAATTTATTCCACCACTGTGTGACTGTTGTATTTTTGTTGTCTCTCTCTTATTTTAGACTGTATCATGGTGGGTTATAGTGCAAACAATGCAATTACAACATAGGTTGTAATATGGATTTTTTTACTGGCTTGGCTTCCCCAGTGATTTTACCTATGCACCGCTACTGGACAAAGTCAGGCTTTGAATACTATAGTACACGAAATCCGGCACTACATTTACTGGTAATTACTGATAATATGTTTACATATTTCCTACTGTTTTATAAGTCAGAATACAAAACCCCAGACAGTACTAGGACACTCGGAAGACAGTTCTACAGATCGTCTTGCTCACGACACAGGCATGGCTGATGACTCTCCAGATTCCTCTTGATCAGGCGGATCTACATGTATAACTTCCATAGCTGTATGATAAAGAAGTAATTTTGCATGGAAGTCAAAAACAAATTTCATGATAATTTTGGTAGACAAATGATAAAGTATGAAAAGGCTTATTCATTCACATGTCATGAACACACTATAATATCATCATAATTGTATATCATAAATAAACAATTCCAGGTGAAAGTCAAAGGCCATACCTTTCTAGGGAGGAGGGAAACACTACTACAGTATTGAAAATATTGCCTCCCTTGCTAATTTGCTGAATACAGCCATAGCAAAACAGTGCAAAAGTGCTGTCAGCTCAAGAGGTTCATTTAAGGATGAAAAGCCTGCCATTTTTCATTTTACCAGAACTTATCGATACTTTGCCTTTTCAAGTATACATGATTCATATGGTCCATGTAAGAAAGCAGCAATCAAATCCCTGGGGAATACAGTTTTTTTTCTCTCGCACACCAGTTCACCCCATCTAAGTTGACCTTTCTGTCTCCATCACAGTAGGGTGCTTTTCAAAGAAATTTCTGCCTCTGCAATTATCCCTGCACTGCCCCTGTTAACCCTTCTGGGGAATAGTGGAAATATTGGATTTTCTTTAATGCATACACTATATTGATTGGTTCTGATATATGCCATTTTATGAATACTATCCTGTGCTATTGCAGACCATGTCTGGCTTGAGAAGCTAAGTCTGGCGTATGTCAAATAAAATAAAAACTATTTGTCACATGCTTCGTAGACAACAGATGTAGACTAACAGTGAAATGCTTACTTAAGGTTCCTTTTCCAACAATGCAAAGTTAAAAATAGTATACAAAATTAAATAAAAATAGAAATAGTGACACAAGGAATAAATACATTAGAAAATATTACAAATAAAGAAAACCCTTGAATGAAATGAGTAGGTGTGTCCAAACTTTTGACTGGTACTTTTGGTAGGGGTAAAGTGACTAGGCAACAGGATAGATAATAGACTGTAGCAGCTGTGTGTGTGTGTGTGTGTGTGTGTGTGTGTGTGTGTGTGTGTGTGTGTGTGTGTGTGTGGTTCCAGACTTGATGGATTGGTACCGCTTGCCATGCGTATTAGATAGTACACTATGTTGCTTGAGTGTCTGGCATCTTTGACCATTTTTGGGTCTTTATTCTGACTCAGCCTGGTATAGAGGTCCTGTATTAGCTGGGAGCTAGGCCCCAGGGTTGTACTGTGCCGTATGCACTACACTCTGTAGCGCATTGCAGTCGGATACCAAGCAGTTGCCATACCAAGTGGTTATGCAGCCAGTCAAGGTGCTCTTGATGGTGCAGATGGTGCAGCTCTATGACTGTTTTTGTGGACCAGAGGGCCCAAGTCTTTTCAGCTTCCTGAGGGGGAGAGGCCCTCTTCACAACTTTGTTGGTTTGTTTGGACCATGATAGATCCTTAGTGATGTGGACACGAGGAACTTTTAAAGCTCTTGACCAACTCCACTACAGCCCCATCGATGTGAATGGGGCCGTGCTCGGCCATCCGTTTCCTTGTAGTGCACGATCAGCTCTTTTGTCTTACTGACGTTGAGGGAGAGGTTGTTGTCCTGGCACCACACTGCCAGGTCCTGACCTCCTTCCTATAGGCTGTCTCATTGTCGTAGGTGATCAGGCCAACCATTGTCATGTCTTCGGGAAACTAAATGATTGTGTTGGAGTCGTGAGTGAACAGGGAGTACAGGAGGGGACTAAGCATGCCGCCCTGAGTTGCTGGTCAGTGTGGCAGATGTGGTATTGCCTACCCTCACCAACTGGGGGCGGCCCTTCAGAAATTCCAGGATCTAGTTGCGGAAATGTGAATATCACTGCTAAGAATGTAAGATTTTAGCCAACATTTAAAATGAAGAGTCATAGATGTGCACTGGATGTCATGTTCGGTGGCTGGAAAGTATTTTTTTCTGAATGCTGTGCAGTGTACTGGCATTATTTTACATCTCATTTAGTTTTTTATCAAAATGTTGCTTGTATTCTAGTGTATGTGCGTGTAGACAAACTTGCCTCTAGCAGTGTTTTTTCCCCCAGCGAGACTACAATGTAAATAGAGACAGAGCCGAATGTCAAAACGATACATTGACATCCAGAAATGTGGTTTTACTTCATGGATGTATAATAAGTTTAAGATGAAATTTTGCCTCCAGCTCCCTTTGATTCTAGCTCAATCAGTTTTATCCCAAGACTGTAATTCAAGGCTTTCGAAATATTTTGCCCTCCCTTTTATATGTCTTTTTTATGTGGAAGCCACATTGGCATTGTTGTCATGGCTGTGATAGCTGTGATGGCGGCTCGCTGTAAATACACACAGATGAATGAACTTAATGACAGCTCTCTAGAATCTTTGGAATTGCTACTTATGTTCCCCTTAATCTGCAGAGTCTGCTGATTGGCTACTTGATGGGTCAAAGTTTCAGTGAGTACATCTTTAACTTGCTTGCATGTTTCTTGACCGTGTATAGCTGGATGGTGTGTGTCGCATAAGAATTTTTGACTTGGTTTAAAACATTGAAGAGTAAATAATGTTGCAGGTATTATCCCCTCACGAGACACTAGCTATTCATAAACAGGCACCTTACTAGGACTTGGAGAAAAAAGCAATACCTAACTAACTTTTTCAGGTAAATTACGAAATAACACAGGGTAAAACTTGGTTGGCGTTGGTCTTTCAACCAGTGATGATCGCCTGAGTGCTTTGAATAGTTTATGTTCAAAAAGGACCAAAACTAATTGTTTGGTGTGATAGTTTCTGAATTAAGCTAGGCCCTGGCACACACCCCATATGTTTGTCATGTAGTGGCGCATGTGGACCACCAGATTGCCTTCAATTCTTACACCTAGATGCCTACCTCCCGCTTTGTCAAAATCACTCTCAACCACCATAATTATTTCTTTGTGCGAGGTTCACTACAATAGGCCTATGATGTTGTTTTTGTGAGACCCAGAATGGTCAGTCTGAAAAGACACCCTACTACCCACAGATCAAATCCAATCATGGTGTTTGTGGTTGGAAAGTTTCATGGCAGAAAAAACATTTTGGCTTGTGAAAACAAAAAAAGTAGCTCTGGCGTTTAGATCTCTTGAGTAACAGCGAACGCAAAATCAAGATGTATGACTGCTCTTAAGACAAAACGGAGCTTGCAATCCATCTGTCTTGTCAGTATGGAGCGTTAGATCACATTTATTATGTCGCAAGAGTACATTAAAGATCATGTAGTTATGTCTTAGGATGTTATTGCAGAACTTTGAAGAACATTGGAGTGCCCAAATAGGCTATATGCCCTCTGCTCGCCTGAAGTTAGGCTCAGATTATTTACATAAACCCAATGAAATCCAGGCTTCACTGCTGACCAATGAGACCAACGCCCTACAAGGCTAGCTTAGTCTCAATCACTGGGTGTCTACTGGGAGTGCAGTCTAGACGACCGTTTCCAAAGGCAGACCTAACAGTAAAATTCTACATCTATCTTCCATATCAGACTGAGTGGGGAGAGCTTCCTGTGGATATGGAGCAAGGGCCTATCCGAAATGTCTCCCTGTTCCCTATATGCGGCACCACTTTTGGCCAAAGCGCGCGCTTCAACTGGGCGTACAGTTCTAATTCTAACGGTAGACCCAAGAGGAAAATTATAATTCAAATTTCCATATCAGACCAGATGGACAGAGCTCCCTGTAGCTAGACTGAGAGAAAGCGTCAATCTAAAATGTCTCCCTGTTTCCTATATGTAGCAACACTTTTGGCCAGGGTCCTTGCTATCGGGAATCCTTAGGATGTCCAACTCTGACGTCACCCATTGAAGTTTAAATTCATTTAAAATGGTTAAGATAAGGGTTAGGATTATGATTAAGATTAGGGTTAGGTTAAGGACAACGGTAGGAGTTAGGTTTAGGGTAGGGACATCCCAAGGATACCAGATAGCCCTAAACTTTTGGACAGAGCCTGCGCCTTATAGAGAGGAAGCAGCTCTAGTAAAACTTCAACTCACTAGTCTGAAATTGACTGATTTGGAGGACATTGTGGCTACGTCCCAAATTCCACTCTATTCCCTACACTGTATACTAGTTGTGACCAGAGTCCTATGGCCCATAGTAAAAAAGTAGTGCACTAAATAAGGAAAATTGTGCTATTTGGGACACAACCCATGTAACAGTCCCACTTGACTACATGCAGTGAACCAAGAAGCATCCAATCAAGTAGGAACATTATATAATTGAAGCAAGCAATATGCAGCCCGGTCACTCACTCCTGTCACATGAGTTCAAACTGTGTTTTAGTAAGAAATTCAGAGTGGCTTCTATGGGCAACCTGGTCTCAGGGCAATTCGTATTATTCTGTAAGTAAACCTGACTCCATTTAGTATGATAATTTATTTTAGGTTACATTATGAATGGAACAGCGGTCGTACAATATCATACGAATTAGAGGACGTATAGTATAATACGTCTTACCCGGTCGTACAATAGCATACCAATTAGATGACGTAAATTATCATACATCTTGGAGGACTTTTGGTATTATGCATCTGTTTGGCGTATCGATAACTTGGTGGTATCAAAGGTTCAGTACATGAGTGGAATAGTCGATGGCTTTATACCACTTAGAATTGCAAATGGAGAGGTGTTATCTGGATGTGATAGAGTTAGTAGCATCATAGGAAAATAAAACGTGTAGCTGCTTCCTCATCAATATCTTTTACTTTGATGATTCAGCTTGAGAGTTGTCTCCCTGGATGACTCTGTTAGGTATTGATATGAAAGGAATGCCTAGTCAAGGCTCGTTTACTGTTTTACAGTTTTAGTTTGTTTACGTTTCAATAGAACTTGTTGAAACTCAGTATTCTAACTTCACACAACTTGTAGGCAGTCCTTAACTTCAGCTCAGGTAATGTGTTAATACATATTCTATTTTTGTATGTATTTCAATGGAACAGAACTTCATAAAACAGGTAGGCAGTTATTTGCCTCCAACCTTTGTCTAGGGACTATGGAACTAGCCTGTATTCTCTCAGGAGGTGACTTCTGGCAGCCAGGGAGGAGTAGGGTGTGTTGGCAAAGAGAAGGGGCTCAGGAGGGATTGCTGTGTCTTTGATAGATGTTAAAGGAGTCGAAAATGTGCTGCTTCATCTGCATTCGATTATTCTGCAATCAACAAACGTATTTTCCAGTGAAACTCTGTCATCGGCTATTTCTGCGACACATCTCTTCGGGTAAACATCCCGCTCTGCAGGCTTCTGATCCTCTGGTATGCACAATTCATTACTCTCCATCTGAGACCAGGCCCATTTTTTTCATTCTTTACCTACATGAATGTAGATTAGACCCATTTGTTATAATTCATCTTCTGCTCTGCAGTATGTTAGGGATAATGTTTCATAGACTCATCTCAACTGCATATACAGTATGCTTTAGAACACGGTCAATATGTTGATTGGGGTGGGGTTCTACTAAGTTAACACATTAAATTGTTTTAAGATGGATTATACCAAGGATCATTTAGCTATTTGATTTGGAATTGTAGGGCCCCTTTAGGTATCCCAAAACTATATTTACATTATTTTAATAAAACATGTAATTTGGCTTTACTGCTATTAACCCATAGAAACTCATTGAATAACAGATTCATACATTGAAAAATATATAGTCAAAACTTAAATAAAAAATATGTTTGTTTTATTCACGCAGATTTACCCCCTTTTTTGGGCATACTAGAGCAAAACAATCAACTTATACAGTATGTACGTGTTTGTGGGAGTCTCACCTTTCCATAGAGGGGTGTAGCCCAAACTGTTCAGACGCTACAGACAAAAGTTGGCATATCGATGGTACCGACTTCAGACAAGTCCTGTGACACTTGTGGGGTCGTAGAGCGAAATGGAGAACACCGTTGTGTTCTCTTTCTATAGAGTGGTCATATTAGTTAGGCCAAACCGTTCAGACGCTACAGACGTTTTCGTGAGAAGAACGATTTTCGGGATGTCTCCTGGTCTGACAAACACATCTGTAGGGGGCTAGTGCAGTTATACTGGATACCTAACGCAGTACATTCTACCTGGAGGGGTTGGGGCAATACACTATCATCAATAGCAAAAGTAGTTATTTATCCACACTGTGTGAGCCAGGCTTGGCTTCGTCTGTGATTTCTGTCAGCATAATGCTGTATGATACACATGATGAGATGTCTTCAGGAATCAAAGTGAGAACATTATTGACTTGAGAAAAATTCACAAGGGTTCGATAATCTCCCGTAGTGCACAGAATTAAAATGTTTCTTCAATTTGGTGTCAAAATATCAAGTTTGTTCTATTGCACTTCATTCACATTCTAAAGACGTGCTGAGGGAAGTTGAGGGAGTTCATGTGTGCCGTGAAAAACCTGTTGTCATCGACAACAACCAAAACAAAGCATGTGCATTTTCTATTGTTGCCCTTGTGACATTATCATCTTCTCGATCTGAGGCAATCAGAAGGATTATAATAACTGAAATGAGGACTGTGTTCAGCAGTCCAGTTGGTTACAAAAGGGCTACTATCAACGCTGTTGTGATTGACCAAACAACGTAGTGGTCAGCTCTGTCGCCTGGGGATGGAAAGTTGTGGGTTGGAGCAGCGGGCCAAGTTTGAGTCAGCCCAGTACTAAATCTAAAAAAAGGGGACGCGTCGGTCAGACAGACAGACCACAGAGACATCAGGCAGCCCAGGGTTTCCCTTGCCTTCTCATGAAGCCTGCGGCCTCGGCCTTCCCTCCCCAAACACAATGCAGGTTCAAAGAAAGCCTGAAGAACACTGTAAAAGACATTAGCTGAGAATAGCAGGTGGTGGTGGTGACCATCTGCTTTGTGCGGAGCATGCAAAGGGCGGCTTTTGTGGCCAAATAAATTCTTTTTTTTGTGTTGTTGCTGCATTTGTTCCCTTTTCATGTGTGTGGACATCCCCACCTCCCCCCTCCTTATTTTCTTTGTAAAAATGTTTGAAAACTTTTAACGTCCCTGTTTGATGAGGTTACCCTCTCCTCCCTCCATGCACTCCTCTGTTTGATTAGCCTAGCCTTGTTAACATTTCCAGAGGAAACAGAGGTTCTGGGGCACGGCGAGGCCTCCTCTTCTTTTCTACTCTAAATCAAATCAAATCAAACTGTAATCAAATTTTCACGTGCGCCGAATACAACACTTGTAGACCTTACAGTGAAGTGCTTACTTACAAGCCCTTAACCAACAGTGTAGACCTTACAGTGAAGTGCTGACTTACAAGCCCTTAACCAACAGTGTAGACCTTACAGTGAAGTGCTGACTTACAAGCCCTTAACCAACAGTGTAGACCTTACAGTGAAGTGCTGACTTACAAGCCCTTAACCAACAGTGTAGACTTTACAGTGAAGTGCTGACTTACAAGCCCTTAACCAACAGTGTAGACCTTACAGTGAAGTGCTGACTTACAAGCCCTTAACCAACAGTGTAGACCTTACAGTGAAGTGCTGACTTACAAGCCCTTAACCAACAGTGTAGACTTTACAGTGAAGTGCTGACTTACAAGCCCTTAACCAACAGTGTAGACCTTACAGTGAAGTGCTTACTTACAAGCCCTTGACCAACAGTGTAGACCTTACAGTGAAGTGCTGACTTACAAGCCCTTAACCAACAGTGTAGACCTTACAGTGAAGTGCTTACTTACAAGCCCTTAACCAACAGTGTAGACCTTACAGTGAAGTGCTTACTTACAAGCCCTTAACCAACAGTGTAGACCTTACAGTGAAGTGCTTACTTACAAGCCCTTAACCAACAGTGTAGACCTTACAGTGAAGTGCTGACTTACAAGCCCTTAACCAACAGTGTAGACCTTACAGTGAAGTGCTGACTTACAAGCCCTTAACCAACAGTGTAGACCTTACAGTGAAGTGCTGACTTACAAGCCCTTAACCAACAGTGTAGACCTTACAGTGAAGTGCTGACTTACAAGCCCTTAACCAACAGTGTAGACTTTACAGTGAAGTGCTGACTTACAAGCCCTTAACCAACAGTGTAGACCTTACAGTGAAGTGCTTACTTACAAGCCCTTAACCAACAGTGTAGACCTTACAGTGAAGTGCTGACTTACAAGCCCTTAACCAACAGTGTAGACCTTACAGTGAAGTGCTTACTTACAAGCCCTTAACCAACAGTGTAGACCTTACAGTGAAGTGCTTACTTACAAGCCCTTAACCAACAGTGTAGACCTTACAGTGAAGTGCTTACTTACAAGCCCTTAACCAACAGTGTAGACCTAACAGTGAAGTGCTTACTTACAAGCCCTTAACCAACAGTGTAGACTTTACAGTGAAGTGCTTACTTACAAGCCCTTAACCAACAGTGTAGACTTTACAGTGAAGTGCTTACTTACAAGCCCTTAACCAACAGTGTAGACTTTACAGTGAAGTGCTTACTTACAAGCCCTTAACCAACAGTGTAGACTTTACAGTGAAGTGCTTACTTACAAGCCCTTAACCAACAGTGTAGACTTTACTGTTGAAACGCTGACTTACAAGCCCTTAACCAACAGTGTAGACTTTACAGTGAAGTGCTTACTTACAAGCCCTTAACCAACAGTGTAGACCTTACAGTGAAGTGCTTACTTACAAGCCCTTAACCAACAGTGTAGACTTTACAGTGAAGTGCTTACTTACAAGCCCTTAACCAACAGTGTAGACCTTACAGTGAAGTGCTTACTTACAAGCCCTTAACCAACAGTGTAGACCTAACAGTGAAGTGCTTACTTACAAGCCCTTAACCAACAATGCAGTTAAGAAAAAAATTGTGTTAAGGAAAAAATAGAAAAATAAATGTAAATGAAAATAATAAATAATTAAAGAGCAGCAGTGAAATAACAGTAGTGAGGCTATATACAGGGGGTACCAGTACAGAGTCAATGTGCGGGGACACAGGTTAGTCGATGTAATATGTACATGTAGAGTTAGTGACTATGCATAGATAATAACAGAGAGTAGCAGCAGTGTAAAAAGGGTGTGGGGGGGAGGGGACTATGCAAATAGTCTGGGTAGCCATTTGATTAGCTGTTCAGGAGTCTTATGGCTTGGGGTAGAAGTTGTTAAGAAGTATTTTGGACCTAGACCCGGTGCTCTAGTACCGCTTGTCGTGCGGTAGCAGAGAGAACAGTCTATGACTAGGGTGGGGAATAGGTTTTGCTCCACTACAGCCCTGTCGATGAGAATGGGGGCATGCTCGGTCCTCCTTTTCCTGTAGTCCACAATCATCTCCTTTGTCTTGATGATGTTGAGGGAGAGGTTGTTATCCTGGCACCACACAGCCAGGTTTCTGACCTCCACCCTATAGAATGTCTCTTCGTTGTCGGTGATCAGGCCTACCTCTGTTGCGTTGTCAGCAAACCTAATGATGGTGTTGGAGTCGTGCCTGGCCATGCAGTCATGAGTGAACATGGAGTACAGGAGGGGACTGAGCACATACACCTGAGGGGTCTCCGTGTTGAGGATCAGCGTGACGGATGTGTTGTTACCTACCCTTATCATCAGGGGCGTTCTGTCAGGAAGTCCAGGATGGGCTCCTCCTCCAGTGGTTCACCAGGGGGGTCGGGTTCCGAGTCACACTCCTGACCCGTAGATACAGGTTTGTCAACCACTTGCTTCCGGGCCGCAGAGGCGACGGGTCGTCCTCACTCTCGTCTTTGGGCGGATTTTTCCTCAGATTGTACCTCCACAGTGCCACGAACAGCAGGCAATCTTTTCCCACGAGGAGGGGTACCGGCAACTCCGGTACGGCACCCACCAACATCAACTCCTCTCGGGCTGGGCAATTCCAGGCAAGGTGCGCCCGGCGCCACACTCAAAACACCTCTTTGGTCTCCATCTACCTGGGGTCGTTGGTGGCGGGTCGGCTTTACCCCAGCTATCTCTCCACGGGTTTGCAGCCCTTTGGCCCTGCTGACTGTCGGATGGGTCCCCGACAAAGCAGGGCCTCAGCATTCTGATGCATCTCCACTGCTCCCAGGAGGCCCTCCAAGGTCTTGGGCATGCATAGACTCTACGCCCTCTTCATGCCGTGGGGTAGAGCTCGAAAGAAGCTATCCAGGACCACTTTGTCTAGGATGGAGAGGGTGGACACGTGGGTTAAGAGCCGTGCCCTGGTGACGCGCAGTAGATCGCTCATCTGGGCTTGGGGGGATGCGTCGGCCCCAAACTTACAGTTGTGGAACAGTTGGGCCAGATGGGCCAGGCTGTACACGTAGCGGCTGAGTATCTCCCATTTGAGTCTGTCGTAGTTAGCTGCCTGATCATTGTTAAGGTCCCAATATGCCTTTTGGGTGTTCCCAAAGAGGAACGGGGCCAGCAGACTTGCCCACTTCGGCCTTGGCCATCCTTCCCGTAGTGCTGTCCATTCAAACATTCAGAGGTATGTTTCAATGTCGTTGTCTTCTGTTAGCTTGATTAAAAACAGGTCCTCCTTGTAGCTTCCTGATTTCCTCAACGAGGTGGACATTTTGTAGC
This sequence comes from Oncorhynchus tshawytscha, assembly GCF_018296145.1. Lineage (NCBI taxonomy): Eukaryota > Metazoa > Chordata > Actinopteri > Salmoniformes > Salmonidae > Oncorhynchus > Oncorhynchus tshawytscha. Next base: position 19,501,162 of record NC_056459.1, read on the forward strand.
CGCTGTTCCTCCAGTGTTTGTTCCTGAACCGCCTGTTGTGCTTGTTGGGCCCGGACGAACTGAGCTATCAATTCGTCAATGCTGATGCTGCGTAAACGTCAACCCTGATCAAATCAAATCAAATCAAATTTTATTTGTCACATACACATGGTTAGCAGATGTTAATGCGAGTGTAGCGAAATGCTTGTGCTTCTAGTTCCGACAATGCAGTAATAACGAGCAAGTAATCTAACTAACAATTCCAAAAAAAAAAACTACTGTCTTATACACAGTGTAAGGGGATAAAGAATATGTACATAAGGATATATGAATGAGTGATGGTACAGAGCAGCATAGGCAAGATACAGTAGATGATATCGAGTACAGTATATACATATGAGATAAGTATGTAAACCAAGTGGCATAGTTAAAGTGGCTAGTGATACATGTATTACATAAGGATGCAGTCGATGATATAGAGTACAGTATCAACGTATGCATATGAGATGAACAATGTAGGGTAAGTAACATTATATAAGGTAGCATTGTTTAAAGTGGCTAGTGATATATTTACATAATTTCCCATCAATTCCCATGATTAAAGTGGCTGGAGTAGAGTCAGTGTCATTGACAGTGTGTTGGCAGTAGCCACTCAATGTTAGTGGTGGCTGTTTAACAGTCTGATGGCCTTGAGATAGAAGCTGTTTTTCAGTCTCTCGGTCCCAGCTTTGATGCACCTGTACTGACCTCGCCTTCTGGATGACAGCGGGGTGAACAGGCAGTGGCTCGGGTGGTTGATGTCCTTGATGATCTTTATGGCCTTCCTGTAGCATCGGGTGGTGTAGGTGTCCTGGAGGGCAGGTAGTTTGCCCCGGTGATGCGTTGTGCAGACCTCACTACCCTCTGGAGAGCCTTACGGTTGAGGGCGGTGCAGTTGCCATACCAGGCGGTGATACAGCCCGCGAGGATGCTCTCGATTGTGCATCTGTAGAAGTTTGTGAGTGCTTTTGGTGACAAGCCGAATTTCTTCAGCCTCCTGAGGTTGAAGAGGCGCTGCTGCGCCTTCCTCACGATGCTGTCTGTGTGAGTGGACCAATTCAGTTTGTCTGTGATGTGTATGCCGAGGAACTTAAAACTTGCTACCCTCTCCACTACTGTTCCATCGATGTGGATGGGGGTGTTCCCTCTGCTGTTTCCTGAAGTCCACAATCATCTCCTTAGTTTTGTTGACGTTGAGTGTGAGGTTATTTTCCTGACACCACACTCCGAGGGCCCTCACCTCCTCCCTGTAGGCCGTCTCGTCGTTGTTGGTAATCAAGCCTACCACTGTTGTGTCGTCCGCAAACTTGATGATTGAGTTGGAGGCGTGCGTGGCCACGCAGTCGTGGGTGAACAGGGAGTACAGGAGGGGGCTCAGAACGCACCCTTGTGGGGCCCCAGTGTTGAGGATCAGCGGGGAGGAGATGTTGTTGCCTACCCTCACCACCTGGGGGCGGCCCGTCAGGAAGTCCAGTACCCAGTTGCACAGGGCGGGGTCGAGACCCAGGGTCTCGAGCTTGATGACGAGCTTGGAGGGTACTATGGTGTTGAATGCCGAGCTGTAGTCGATGAACAGCATTCTCACATAGGTATTCCTCTTGTCCAGATGGGTTAGGGCAGTGTGCAGTGTGGTTGAGATTGCATCGTCTGTGGACCTATTTGGGCGGTAAGCAAATTGGAGTGGGTCAAGGGTGTCAGGTAGGGTGGAGGTGATATGGTCCTTGACTAGTCTCTCAAAGCACTTCATGATGACGGATGTGAGTGCTGCGGGCGGTAGTCGTTTAGCTCAGTTACCTTAGCTTTCTTGGGAACAGGAACAATGGTGGCCCTCTTGAAGCATGTGGGAACAGCAGACTGGTATAGGGATTGGTTGAATATGTCCGTAAACACACCGGCCAGCTGGTCTGCGCATGCTCTGAGGGCGCGGCTGGGGATGCCGTCTGGGCCTGCAGCCTTGCGAGGGTTAACACGTTTAAATGTCTTACTCACTTCGGCTGCAGTGAAGGAGAGACCGCATGATTCCGTTGCAGGCCGTGTCAGTGGCACTGTATTGTCCTCAAAGCGGGCAAAAAAGTTATTTAGTCTGCCTGGGAGCAAGACATCCTGGTCCGAGACTGGGCTGGGTTTCTTCCTGTAGTCCGTGATTGACTGTAGACCCTGCCACATACCTCTTGTGTCTGAGCCGTTGAATTGAGATTCTACTTTGTCTCTGTACTGGCGCTTAGCTTGTTTGATAGCCTTGCGGAGGGAATAGCTGCACTGTTTGTATTCAGTCATGTCACCAGACACCTTGCCCTGATTAAAAGCAGTGGTTCGTGCCTTCAGTTTCACACGAATGCTGCCATCAATCCACGGTTTCTGGTTAGGGAATGTTTTAATCGTTGCTATGGGAACGACATCTTCAACGCACGTTCTAATGAACTCGCACACCGTATCAGCGTATTCGTCAATGTTGTTGTCTGACGCAATACGAAACATCTCCCAGTCCACGTGATGGAAGCAGTCTTGGAGTGTGGAGTCAGCTTGGTCGGACCAGCGTTGGACAGACCTCAGCGTGGGAGCTTCTTGTTTTAGTTTCTGTCTGTAGGCAGGGATCAACAAAATGGAGTCGTGGTCAGCTTTTCCGAAAGGGGGGCGGGGCAGGGCCTTATATGCGTCGCGGAAGTTAGAGTAACAATGATCCAGGGTCTTTCCACCCCTGGTTGCGCAATCAATATGCTGATAAAATTTAGGGAGTCTTGTTTTCAGATTAGCCTTGTTAAAATCCCCAGCTACAATGAATGCAGCCTCCGGATAAATCGTTTCCAGTTTGCAGAGAGTTAAATAAAGTTCATTCAGAGCCATCGATGTGTCTGCTTGGGGGGGGATATATACGGCTGTGATTATAATCGAAGAGAATTCTCTTGGTAGATAATGCGGTCTACATTTGATTGTGAGGAATTCTAAATCAGGTGAACAGAAGGATTTGAGTTCCTGTATGTTTCCTTCATCACACCATGTCACGTTGGCCATAAGGCATACGCCCCCGCCCGTCTTCTTACCAGAGAGATGTTTGTTTCTGTCGGCGCGATGCGTGGAGAAACCCGCTGGCTGCACCGCTTCGGATTGCGTCTCTCCAGTTAACCATGTTTCCGTGAAGCAGAGAACGTTACAGTCTCTGATGTCCCTCTGGAATGCTACCCTTGCTCGGATTTCATCAACCTTGTTGTCAAGAGACTGGACATTGGCAAGAAGAATGCTGGGGAGTGGTGCACGATGTGCCCGTCTCCGGAGTCTGACCAGAAGACCGCTTCGTTTCCCTCTTTTTCTGAGTCGTTTTTTTTTTTTGGTCGCTGCATGTGATCCACTCGGTTACACTGGTTGTAAGGCAGAACTCAGGATCCGCATCGCGAAAAACATATTCTTGGTCGTACTGATGGTGAGTTGACGCTGATCTTATATTCAGTAGTTCTTGTCGGCTGTATGTAAAGAAACCTAAGATGACCTGGGGTACTAGTGTAAGAAATAACACGTAAAAAAACAAAAAAAAACTGCATAGTTTCCTAGGAACGCGAAGCGAGGCGGCCATCTCTGTCGGCGCCGGAAGTTCACAAGACCACACCATAACACCTCCTCCTCCATGCAAACCTTGTTGCCTCTGCCAGGAGGATGAAACTTGGCCGCACCATCTGACCACATTACCAGAATGCTTGCATTCTCCACCACTTGTGGCAGACCAGTGGGTTTGGTCAAGACGTTTACACAGATTAGACATGGACAGAGTTGGATTAGCTCGGTTACAAGGCTGTTAATTTAAATAACAAACAAAAATAAAGTAATAGGTCTCTCCCAGGAGACCCTGTCCGGGATACTGTCTTCTGGGCTCCGGGTCTTGCTGTATCATGTGGGGAACAAAACTGAGCTCCCTCCATTATCCCTGGGATTGAGCACAACTATACGGAAGTAACCTCCCTTCCCCAGTACCTTCCCCATGTGCTGCCCTTCTGGCAGCTTTATGGGACTCGTCCAGCTGGTGAGCAATCAGCCCCTTGATTACTCACCAACCACAATCAGCCCCAATTAGTTCTGGCCGGAGAGCCCATCGAGACCTGACAGGTCCAGCAGAGGGAGCCATCACCTCGTGATGTAGACTCCTTCTGTCACCAGGCCCTGACGAGTCTCCCCCTGGTGGCTGACCTGCTGTACGCCACACTATATACAGTGCCAGTCAAAAGTTTGGACACACCTACACATTCAAGGGGTTTTCTTTATTTTTATTATTTTCTACATTGTAGAATAATAACATAGACATCAAAACTATGAAATATCATGTATGGAATCACGTAGTAACCAAAAAAATGTTTTAAAAATATTGAGATTTTTTTTGTTGAGATTCTTCAAAGTAGCCACTCTTTGCCTTGATGACAGCTTTGCACACTCTTGGCATTTTCTCAACCAGCTTCATGAGGAAGACACCTTGAATGCATTCACAGGTGCGCCTTGTTAAAACCTCTTGTGGATCCCTTCATGCGCCAATCCATTTAGCGGGATTGATTTGACAACATCCAGTGAAATGGCAGCACGCCAAATTAAAACTACAGGAATATCGATATTCAACATTCATGAAAATAAATGTTTAGTACATCAAAATAAAGCTTAACTTCTTAATCCAGCCGCTGTGTCAGATTTCAAAAAGGCTTTAAGGAAAAAGCAGACCATGCGATTATCTGAGGACAGCGCCCCACATACAAACACATGCAAATCTGATTTCAACCAGGCAGGTGCGTGACAAAAGTCTGAAATAGCGATATAATTAATGCCTTACCTTTGAAGATCTTCTTCTATTGGCACTCCAAAATATCCCAGAAACATCACAAATGGTCCTTTTGTTCGATAATGTCCTTCTTTATGTCCCACAAATGTCCATATATTTGGCGCGTTTGATTCAGATATACACCGGTTTCAACCTGCCCAACATGCCTACAAAGTATCTAATAAGTTACCTGTAAACTTGGTCCAAACATTTCAAACAATGTTCCTAATCCAACCTCAGGTACCCTAAAACGTAAATAATCAATAAAATTTAAGGTGGAATAAACTGTTTCTAATACAGGATAAAAACAACGTGAAGCGCGTTCCAGTTCACCCGCACCAAAAGACTAGAGTCCACCTGAGTGACACTTACAAAGAACAGCCCTACTTCTTTTTTTCTCAAAAGAAAAACATCAACCAATTTCTAAAGACTGTTGACATCTAGTGGAAGCCATAGGAACTGCAACCAGGTTCCTCATAAATAATGACCTCAAAAAACATTCTCCCTGGGTGGATTGTGCTCGGGGTTTCGTCTGCCAAATCAGTTCTGTTATACTCACAGACATAATGTGTTGTGTCAGAGTGTGCCAGATTGTTTGTGTCAGAGTGTTTTCTATCTAAATCTACCAATTGTATGCATATCCTAGCTTCTGGGCCTGAGTAGCGGGCAGTTTACTTTGGGCATGCTTTTCATCCGTATGTCAAAATACTTCCCCCTAGCCTTAATTTGTGGAATTTCTTTCATTTTTAGTGCGTTTGAGCCAATCAGTTGTATTGTGACAAGGTAGAGGTGTTATACAGAATATAGCCCTATTTGGTAAAATACCAAGTCCATATAATTGGGGCTCCCGAGTGTTGCAGTGGTCTAAGGCACTGCATCTCAGTGCTAGAGGCGTCACTACAGACCCTGGTTTTATTCTAGGCTGTATCAAAACCGTCCGTGTCCCATAGAGCGGCGCACAATTGGCCCAGCGTCGTCCGGGTTAGGGTTTGGCCGCGGTAGGCCGTCATTGTAAATAAGAATTTGTTCTTAACTGACTCGCCTAGTTAAATAAAGGTTAAATATTATGGCAAGAACAGCTCAAATAAGGAAAATGAAACAATCATTATCATTACTATTATTATTATTATTATTAATCAACATCATTACTTCAAGACATGAACGCTAGTCAATCCGGAACATTTCAAGAACTTTGAAAGTTCCTTCAAGTGCGGTCGCAAAAACCATCATCTGCTATGATGAAACTGGCTCTCACGAGGACAGATACAGGAAAGGAAGACGCAGAGTTACCTCTGCTGCAGAGGACAAGTTCATTAGAGTTACCAACCTCAGAAATTGCAGCTCAAATAAATACTTCACAGAGTTCCTGTAACAGACACATCTCAATATCAACTGTTCAGGCCTTCGTGGTCAAATTACCTCTGGGCCGATATTTAATAATTTCTTCCCATAGAATTCATATTTATTAAACTGGGATATGACTAAAGAGTTAATCAGGGTGATTTCTCTACAAATAGACAGGTATTTTCCTTTCCATGGTTGCAAGATCTTATCTGTTTTTGCTAACTTTCTATTCAAATGTATTGGCGTATGATCATTTCTTTCTTTCAGGATATGTATTCCGAGTATGTCCACATCCCTGTCAGACCATTTTATTGGTAAACTATATGGTAATGTAAAAGTTGTATTTTTTAGTGATCCAATACATCATATTTATCATAATGTGGTTGTAATCCAGAGAAGATAGAAAAGTATCTAGATCCTCTATGAGGCTGTGGATCCACATTGTGGATTTAAAACAAAACATGAATCATCAGCGTACAATGACACCTTAGTTTTTAAGACCCGGATGTCTAATACTTTAATATTATTGTTGGATCTGATTTTAACTGCTAACATTTCGATGCCAAAAATAAATAAATATGCCGATATTGCACAACCTTGTTTTACTCCTCTTGACAGATAAACATTTTCTGAGAAGTAGCCATTATTGACTATTTTACACATAGGGTACATACATAACTTTAACCCATTTTATAAGAGACACTCCAAAATTGAAATATTCCAGCCATTTATATATCAACTCCTGTTGTACTTTCATCAAAATCCTTTTCAAAGTCAGCTAAGAATACTAGACCTGGTCATAGTGTTCTATTGTTTCCAGTACTTCAGTCTTATATTATCTCCAGAGAGGGTAATGTTACATGCATGTCAGAGAGCAGAGTGTTACATCTGTGTCAGAGAAGGTAGTGTTACATCAGTGTCAGAGAGGGTAATGTTACATCTGTGTCAGAGAAGGTAGTGTTACATCTGTGTCAGAGAAGGTAGTGTTACATCTGTGTCAGAGAAGGTAGTGTTACATCTGTGTCAGAGAAGGTAGTGTTACATCTGTGTCAGAGATGGTAATGTTATATGCGTGTCAGAGAGGGCAGTGTTACATCTGTGTCAGAAAGGATAGTGTTGCATCTGTGTCAGAGAGGATAATGTTATATGCATGTCAGAGAGGGTAATGTTATATGCATGTCAGAGAGGATAGTGTTGCATCTGTGTCAGAGAGGGTACTGTTATATGCATGTCAGAGAGGGTAATGTTATATGCGTGTCAGAGAGGATAGTGTTACTCTTACTGTTACTGTTAGCACAGCTCTTAAACTAAACCTTTTTAGGGGCTGGTGTCTGCAGCTACACAGTAGATTAGTCAGCAAGCTTGTCTGACAACCCTTAACGCTCTGCTCCGAAGAGAGATTGGGTAGTCTGGGAGCAGAGTGAGCAGCTCAGTGAGCAGGTTGAGTGGCAGGCCCATATACGCTCCCCGAAACAGCCATACATCAAAACAGATGTTAAAAATGAGTTAAGCCATTTTGTGTTCCACACAACAATTTGTCAAGAAAACTAGAAATTAAGGAGCTTGTCCGTTTTCATGTATTTTTTCATCCTGTCAGTTGTGTATCTGTCTTTAAATGCATCTTATATTGTAACATTAAAGTACAAGCTACTCACAAGAACGAGTACTGGAAAGGAAATAGCAACAACAAAAATTGTACTTTGTTTTGAACGACTTAAAGACATGCCCGGAATCTTGTCTACTAGTAAGTATTTTTCAACCTCTCGCTTTGGGGTGGAAGTGTCAATGTGTATGCATGCATAATCTATGAGAATCACTGTTTTATCTCCATTAGCCACAAAATCCCTAGTTTGAAAGCGACTGTTTTTCTGGAACCTGTGCTGCACCATTTCCCCTACATTTTTAGAGAGAGAGAGAGAGAGAGAGCCCCTAGCAGATTAGATTTCTAGAGAGTGAGAGAGAGAGAGAGAGAGAGAGAGAGAGAGAGAGAGAGAGAGAGAGAGAGAGAGAGAGAGAGACAGAGAGAGAGACAGAGAGAGAGAGATGAGAGAGAGAGAGAGAGAGAGAGAGAGAGAGAGAGAGAGAGAGAGAGAGAGAGAGAGAGAGAGAGAGAGAGAGAGAGAGAGAGAGAGAGAGAGAGAGAGAGAGAGAGAGAGAGAGAGAGAGAGAGAGAGAGAGAGAGAGAGAGAGAGAGAGAGAGAGAGAGAGAGAGAGAGAAGATGTGGTGCACATACCTGCACGTACATGACTTAGTCCACAATGTTCGGGGGACAGATTTTTGGTTTGTGAGTTCTACATTCAGAACTACTGGTTAAAAAGTTTACAAAACTATCAGAGTATCTCTTTAAACAGTGTACTCAATGTTTTTCAAACCAATTATTACAAAATAACTAAACTGGAGTAACCAAGACAATCGGACCATTTCTGTGGTATAATTTTGTTTGGCAGGTCCCGCCGTATTTCCCTTGGCCGTCGGCCGCGGCACGACAGCTGTGGAGGAGACATTTACTAAAGCCTTTTTTCCTAGTGAGATTACAATGTCTTTTTGATGTTCGCCAGTAGATATATGGCTACATCTCTCTCTCTCTCTCTCTCTCACACTCTCTCCCCTACTATGGGGCTGGCTGACTGGGATAGGGTGAGTCCCAAATGGCACCCTTTTGCCTATGTAGTGCACTACTTTTTATCAGGGTGAACTATATAGTTAATAGGGTGCCAATTGGGCCTTGGCCATGGTGGTACACAGTGTTCAGACAACAAATCACTCCCTTCTCTACCAGTGTGTTCTACTGGAGCATTATATAATATCAATGATGGCAATCTCTTCCCCTTTTGGACACGGCCTTTGATTGATACTGGAAAGCATCCATTTCATGCTCCGTCACTGGCTCTTGCACCAGACTCAGAGTGAAGATCTTTCTCGCTGTTGTCCACACTGGAAAATGATCTGGGTTTATTTTCTTTCCAATTACTGTCCAATCTAGACACTGCACTGAGAGCAGAGGAGGGTTATGTGCAGAGAACGAGAGGAAGGAGGGGAAGAAAGTAAAAAGAACAAGGGATAAAGAGGTGGAGAGAGTGAAAGATGGCCGGAGGGAGTGGGAGAGAGAAGAGACATATCACAGAATGTGAGTCCTGAAGCTAATTGTGTGGATCCCAGAACAAAGGAATTCACTCAGACATGATTGAATGGAAGGAAGCCAAGAAAACCTGTTCAATTACTGCAATCAGGGATATTCAGGAGCCGGACTGAGGCCGAGCCATAGTCATTGGACAATGGCCATGAGGGATATCTCAGGCCACAAAGAAGAGAAGGTTGCACCACTCATTGCACAGATGTGATAGGCTGTAAAACTGATCAATCACAAGCACTATGGGGCTCAGCCAGTCACAGCTGGAGCGGGATGAGAGTGTGACATATTTTGTGTGCTTGGAGTGCATCATGCTGGGGCTCCCAGTGGCTTTGTCACCAGCGAGTCACCTTAATGAAATTATTAAATGGGCTTACAAAGACAATAGGGTTGTCAGGAAATTAAACAGAAGATCGGAAGTAGCCATCTTACAAGTTTAGTGCTGGAAAGAGGAACTGGAGGAAAATACATTTCAGGGAATCATACCATAATAAGAGCGGAACTAGTGCTGTAGCCAATCTGCCATTACAGGCAGTGGAATGATGGTGACTTCCTGCAGGTGACAGGAAGCTGTCAATGTTCTTCCTGTTGTCTGTGAGATATGTTCTCTGCAGTCACATCACACTCAGACCCCTCAGAGCTCTGTCTGTCTCAGTCATCCTTCACGGAGTCAGCCTATCAAAAATACATTCATTTCATTTGTGGATAAATGCTCTGTTACAATGTTATATGTTTAATATAATGTAAGTTTCCTCATTTGGCAAATATAAATCCTCATAGCACATACTGTATGTATTCTAATGCATTTGGATTTACATTTTATGGTTTTTGCTATAATTTCCATTTGATGGTAATGGAGAATTCTTGGAAATGAAGAGAATGTAATGTGTGACTATTACCAGGGGGCATATCGGTTATCCTCCACCGTCTCCAAATTTGTGTTACTGTCCAGAGTGGCCTGGAGTGAAGGACTGGCAGCTACTTAAGAGCCCCCCTCCATCCTGCAGTCAGCTAGCAGCATATTTTCTCCATTAGCTCCGGCGTGTGCCGAAGACACCGGGCCGAGCAGCAGTCATGACGCAGCAGAAGAAATATTCAGCGAGGACAGACAGTGGACTGTTAATGATGCTACCCATTCTCTTAGCTGGCCCCTAGGGGCCTCCGCTCATCCTCCCTCCCTCTCTCTCTCCTGCTCTCTCTCTCTCTCTCCCGCTCTCTCTCTCTCTCTCGCTCTCTCTCCCGCTCTCTCTCTCTCTCTCCTTCTCTCTCCTCCCCCCACTTCCTCCCCCTCTGTCTGTGTCTGATGTGGGGTACCACAAACAACATCAGACCAGGCATGTACCTCATTATAGGGTTGGGGAGCTCCACCAGTATCTGTAGCAGCAGGACATTACAAAATTAAGGCTCTCAATATAGACTACGATGGTGGTGAGCAATTCTCTTGTCATTAAAGTCATGAGGTCTCCGGCCTGCTTTAAGGTTTATTCCAAATGCATTGAACCATTGATCCAATCCTTGTTAGATTAATTAAGACAACTATTCATTGACGCAAATCTCAGTTGTTGAGATTGAAAGGTCCCATTAACTGCTCCATGAAAAAAAAATCATAGGATGCCTGCCAAATGGCAACCTATTCCCTATATAATGTGCTACTTTTGACCAGGGCCCATAGGGTAGTAGTGTACTACATAGGGAATATGTTGCCATTTCAGACAGAACCATAGTTCTCATGTCCTCAGGGTCTGTGCCTCCCCATTTGATTGTGGCACAGTCCTAAATGAACTGAGAGGTGATAAAGTACAGAAAATGGATTTCAAGAAGAGACAAAATGTAAATCCTTTATTAACATGGCCATTTGGCCTCCTGTATTGGCAGTCAGTCAATCAGCATCTTAAACAGTTTCCAGAATCCATAAGAGTGGAATAGAACATGTTTAAACTCTTTTACCTCCCAACGCTCCTCCAGACTATCCTGTAAGAAAGCGGAATCAAATGAAAGCTTGACCGGTAGTTAGTTATGATGTTTTGATATTAAATTCTGTGATCTGTCCTTTATGTCATTTGGCGTGTGTTGCTTCAGTGGGGCCGCGAGGACACACCATTTCAACAAACATACTAGAGTTTTTTTTGTGTGTGCTTGTTATGGAGCCAAAATGAACTGAGGAGCATTCCTTGTCCTGGACTGAACCATATGCAGTCAGTGATTCATCATTAGCATTTTTTTTCATCCTGGACTGAACCGTATGCAGTCAGTGATTCATCAAAAGCTTTTATTTTATCAACGCTGCTGATTCCATGGACCTCCATTGACTTAGGAGTACACACACACACACACACACACACACACACACACACACACACACACACACACACACACACACATTAATTACACACACATACACACAATGTACACACACACACACACACACACATGAAGTACACAAACACACATAGAAATAGACTGTGGGTAAATTCATTTATCTCAGTAAAATTCTGCTAATCTGTTTTCTAATATTTCTCTGGTGTACTATCAGTTGAATTATGAGAACATGTTTGCATAAACATGATTAACAAGGGAGACAAGCGGGGAGATGTACAATTACTCCTGGTCATATTTCACATTAACACACCTACATCATTAACATTGTGATATATGAGGTGTCACCTGCTCATATCTGTCCTAAAGCCATGCACTTTTAGTTCCTGTGTGTGTGTGTGTGTGTGTGTGTGTGTGTGTGTGTGTGTGTGTGTGTGTGTGTGTGTGTGTGTGTGTGTGTGTGTGTGTGTGTGTGTGTGTGTGTGTGTGTGTTGTGTGTGTTTGTGTGTGTGTAATTGTGTAATTGTGTGTAGCCTGAGTGAGTGTAATTTTGCACAGACACATGCATATACAGGCTGGGTTTTCACCTGCTACCTAGGCCAGACTACACGGTGAGGAATTATTAAACCACGGGGGAGGTTTATGGTTAACAGGAAGGGGATAAAGAGCGGC
>NC_056459.1:19873090-19892419 GCF_018296145.1 Oncorhynchus tshawytscha
TGGTGATGAAAGAGAGTCGGACCAAACTGCAGCGTGTCGATTGCGATCCATGTTTAATATAACAAGAAACACGAACTTACAAAAAAAACAATAAACGAAACCGAAACAGCCTATCTGGTGCAAACTAACAACGAGTACACATAGGACACTAAGGACAATCACCCACGACAAACTCAAAGAATATGGCTGCCTAAATATGGTTCCCAATCAGAGACAACGATAAGCACCTGCCTCTGATTGAGAACCACTCCAGACAGCCATAGACCTTGCTAGACAACCCACTAAGCTACAATCCCAACACCACCACCAAAACCCCAAGACAAACACACCACAACTACAAAAAACCCCATGCCACACCCTGGCCTGACCAAATACACAAAGATAAACACAAAATACTTTGACCAGGGCGTGACAGAACCCCCCTAAGGTGCGGACTCCCGAACGCACCTCAAAACAATAGGGAGGGTCCGGTGGGCGTCTGTCCATGGTGGCGGCTCCGGCGCGGACGTGGACCCCACTCCTTTAATGTCTTAGTCCCCTCTCCCTTCGTCCCTGGATAGTCCACCCTCGCCGCCGACCATGGCCTAGTAGTCCTCACCCAGAACCCCACTGGACTGAGGAACAGATCGGGACTGAAGGACAGCTCGGGACCGAGGCAGCTCGGGACTGAGGGGAAGCTCGGGAGTGAGAGAAAGCTCAGGAGTGAGAGAAAGCTCAGGAGTGAGAGAAAGCTCAGGAGTGAGAGAAAGCTCAGGAGTGAGAGAAAGCTCAGGAGTGAGAGGAAGCTCAGGAGTGAGAGGAAGCTCAGGAGTGAGAGGAAGCTCAGGAGTGAGAGGAAGCTCAGGAGTGAGAGGAAGCTCAGGCAGGTAGATAGATCTACCAGCTCCTGGCTGGCTGGTGGTTTCAGCAGATCCTGGCTGACTGGCAGATCCTGGCTGACTGGCAGATCTGGAAGAGTCTGGTTGACTGGCAGATCTGGAAGAGTCTGGTTGACTGGCAGATCTGGAAGAGTCTGGTTGACTGGCAGATCTGGAAGAGTCTGGTTGACTGGCAGATCTGGAAGAGTCTGGTTGACTGGCAGATCTGGAAGAGTCTGGTTGACTGGCAGATCTGGAAGAGTCTGGCTGACTGGCAGATCTGGAAGAGTCTGGCAGACTGGCGATGCTGGGCAGACCGGCGGCGCCGGGCAGACTGGCGGCGCCGGGCAGACTGGCGGCGCCGGGCAGACTGGCGACGCTGGGCAGACTGGCGACGCTGGGCAGACTGGCGGTGCTGGGCAGACTGACGACGCTGGGCAGACTGACGACACTGGGCAGACTGGCGGTGCTGGGCAGACTGGCGATGCTGGGCAGACTGGCGATGCTGGGCAGACTGGCGATGCTGGGCAGACTGATGGCGCTGGGCAGACTGGCGATGCTGGGCAGACGGGGGCACTGGCGGCGCTGGGCAGACTGGCGGCACTAGCTGCTCCATATAGGCTGACAGCTCTGGCGGCTTCTTACAGACTGACCGCTCTGGCGGCTCCGTGCTGACTGGCAGCTCCTTGCAGACTGGCAGCTCCTTGCAGACTGGCAGCTCCTTACAGACTGACAGCTCCGTGCAGACTGACAGCTCCGTGCAGACTGACAGCTCCGTGCAGACTGGCTGCTCCATGCAGACTGGCTGCTCCATGCAGACTGACAGCTCTGGCTGCTTCATGCAGACTGACAGCTCTGGCTGCTCCATGTAGACTGGCTGCTTCATGCAGACTGACAGCTCGGGCTGCTTCATGTAGACTGACAGCTCTGGCTGCTCCATGCGGACTGACAGCTCTGGCTGCTCCATGTAGACTGACTGCTTCATGCAGACTGGCAGCTCGGGCTGCTTCATGTAGACTGACAGCTCTGGCTCCTCCATGCAGACTGACAGCTCTGACTGCTCCATGCAGACTGACAGCTCTGGCTGCTTCATGCAGACTGACAGCTCTGGCTGCTCTATGTAGACTGGCTGCTTCATGCAGACTGGCAGCTCGGGCTGCTTCATGTAGACTGACAGCTCTGGCTGCTCCATGCAGACTGACAGCTCCATGCAGACTGACAGCTCTGGCTGCTCCATGCAGACTGACAGCTCTGGCTGCTCCATGCAGACTGGCAGCTCTGGCTGCTCCATGTAGACTGACTGCTCCATGCAGACTGACAGCTCTGGCTGCTTCATGCAGACTGGCAGCTCTGGCTGCGCTGAACAGGCGGGAGACTCCTGCAGCGCTGTGTCGGAGGAAGGCTCTGGCTGCGCTAAACAGGCGGGAGACTCCGGCAGCGCAGGAGAGGAGAAAGGCTCTGGCTGCGCTAAACAGGCGGGAGGCTCCGGCAGCGCTGTAGAGGAGGAAGGCTCTGGCTGCGCTAAACAGGCGGGAGACTCCAGCAGCGCAGGAGAGGAGAAAAGCGCTGGCTGCGCTGAACAGGCGAGGCACACTGAAGGCCTGGTGCGTGGTGCTGGAACTGGTGGTACTGGATCGAGGACACGCACAGGAAGCCTGGTGCGGGGAGCTGCTACCGGAGGGCTGGGGTGTGGAGGTGGTACTGGATAGACCGGACCGTGCAGGCGCACTGGGGCTCTTGAGCACCGAGCCTGCCCAACCTTACCTGGTTGAATGCTCCCGGTTGCCCTGCCAGTGCGGCGAGGTGGAATAGCCTGCACTGGGCTATGCAGGCGAACCGGAGACACCGAGCGCAAGGCTGGTGCCATGTAAGCCGGCCCAAGGAGACGCACTGGGGACCAGATGCGTAGAGCCGGCTTCATGGCATTTGGCTCGACGCTCAATCTAGCCCGGCCGATACGCGGAGCTGGAATATACCGAACCGGGCTGTGCACCCGCACTGGAGACACCGTGCGCTCCACAGCATAACACGGTGCCTGCCCGGTCTCTCCAGCCCCCGGTAAGCACAGGGAGTTTGCGCAGGTCTCCTACCTGGCATAGCCATACTCCCTGTAAGCCCCCCAAGAAATTTTTGGGGCTGACTCTCGGGCTTCCATCCGCTCTGCCGTGCTAGCTCCTCATAATGCCGCCTCTCTGCTTTTGCTGCCTCCAGCTCGGCTTTGGGGCGACAATAATCTCCAGGCTCATTCCAGGGTCCTTTACCGTCCAATTCCTCCTCCCATGTCCATAACTCCAGGTGGTGCAACCTCTCCCACTGTAGCTGCTGCTGCTCCTGCTGCTGCTGCCTCTGTTGCCTCTTCTCCTGTTGCTCCTTTGGGCGGCTACACTCCCCTGGTTTAGCCCAGGGTCCTCTCCCGTCGAAGATCTCCTCCCATGACCAGAAATCCTTGGTGAGCATCTCCTTTTTCGGCTGCTCCTGCCTGTTGACACGCCGCTTGGTCCGTTGGTGGTGGGTGATTCTGTAACGGTTTTCTAGTGGTGATGAAAGAGAGTCGGACCAAACTGCAGCGTGTCGATTGCGATCCATGTTTAATATAACAAGAAACACGAACTTACAAAAAACAATAAACGAAACCGAAACAGCCTATCTGGTGCAAACTAACAACGAGTACACATAGGACACTAAGGACAATCACCCACGACAAACTCAAAGAATATGGCTGCCTAAATATGGTTCCCAATCAGAGACAACGATAAGCACCTGCCTCTGATTGAGAACCACTCCAGACAGCCATAGACCTTGCTAGACAACCCACTAAGCTACAATCCCAACACCACCACCAAAACCCCAAGACAAACACACCACAACTACAAAAACCCCATGCCACACCCTGGCCTGACCAAATACACAAAGATAAACACAAAATACTTTGACCAGGGCGTGACATATAGCCTTTGCAATAGGAGGTGAGGAAATATTGTTGTGTCTGCTTTAAAGACACTATGACAGTATATAGTCAAAAAATAGTCATACCCCTTGACTTATTCCACATTTTATTGTGTTACAGCCTGAATTCAAAATTGATTATATATGTTTTTCCTTACCCATCTACACACAATACCCCATAAGGATGAAGTGAAAACATGTTTTTAGACATTTGTGCAAATTTATTGAAATTAAATTCAGAATAATCTAATTTACATAAGTATTCACACCCCTGAGTCAATACATGTTAGAGTCACTTTTGGCAGTGATTACAGCTGTGAGTTTTTCTGGGAAATTCTCTCAGAGTTTTGCACACCTGGATTGTACAATATTTGCACACTATCCATTTTCATGTCTGCCATAGATTTTCATAACGATTCAAGTCTAAACTGTAACTACACCACTCAGGAACATTCAATGTCGACTTGTAAGCATCTCCAGTGCACATTTGTCCTTGTGTTTTTCTCCTGCTGAAAGGTGAATTGATCTCCCAGTGTCTGGGGAGGATTTTTATTATTTTGCCTGTGCTTAGCTCCATTCCATTTATTTTTTTATCCTGAAAAACTCCCCAGTCCTTAACGATTATAAGCATACCCATAACATGATGCAGCCACCACTATACGTGAAAATATGAAGAGTGATACTCAGTAATGTGTTGTATTGGATTTGCCCCAAAAATAACACTTTGTATTCAGGACAAAAAGTGAATTGCTTTGACACATTTTTTGCAGGATTACTTTAGTGCCTTGTTGCAAACAGGCATGTTTTGGAATATGTTTTATCCTGTACATACTTACTTACTTACTGATTTTATTGTCCCCATGGGGAAATGTTGTTGCAGTGTCATGTACACATTTAAAGTGGCATTTAAATACAAAACAAGATTGACAATACAACTTTCAAAACAGTTACGCACCAATAAAAATAATAATAGTAAGAAATAAGAAATACAACTTTTTTTTTAAAGAAGAAAAGACTAGCCTGCTGGCCTTACAGGGTCAATGGGAACATTCGCCCGAGCTATTTAGGAGGGATATCACACCTGGCACAAATGATTGTCTCGTTCTGTTTTTCGTGCTGAGGGGTGCCCTATACCTGCACCCAGAGGGGAGTAATTCAAAGTCCAGGTACAGGGGGTGGCTTGGGTCTAAAAATATTTTGTGAGCCTTAAGGAGGGCCCCGACCTTAAAGATCTCATCCAGGCCTGTCTGTTTGACTCCAATTACCTTGCTTGCTGCGGTAGTAATCATTCTCAGCATGTTTCTCTGGCTGATAGTGGCATTGCCAAACCAACAAACAATACAAAAAGTACAGACTTCCTTCTTTTCACTCTGTCAATTAGGTTAGTATTGTGGAGTAACTACAATGTTGTTAATCGATCCTGAGTTTCCTCCTATCACTGCTATTAAACTCTGTAACTGTTTTAAAGTCACCATTTGTCACGCCCTGGTCAAAGTATTTTGTGTTTATTTTTATGTATTTGGTCAGGCCAGGGTGTGGCATGGGGTTTTGGTAATTGTGGTGTGTTTGTCTTGGGGTTTTGGTGGTGGTATTGGGATTGTAGCTTAGTGGGTTGTCTAGCAAGGTCTATGGCTGTCTGGAGTGGTTCTCAATCAGAGGCAGGTGCTTATCGTTGTCTCTGATTGGGAACCATATTTAGGCAGCCATATTCTTTGAGTTTGTCGTGGGTGATTGTCCTTAGTGTCCTATGTGTACTCGTTGTTAGTTTGCACCAGATAGGCTGTTTCGGTTTCGTTTATTGTTTTTTTGTAAGTTCGTGTTTCTTTGGTATATTAAACATGGATCGCAATCGACACGCTGCAGTTTGGTCCGACTCTCTCTCATCACCACTAGAAAACCGTTACAGAATCACCCACCACCAACGGACCAAGCGGCGTGTCAACAGGCAGGAGCAGCCGAAAAAGTGGGAGAGGTTGCACCACCTGGAGTTATGGACATGGGAGGAGGAATTGGACGGTAAAGGACCCTGGAATGAGCCTGGAGATTATTGTCGCCCCAAAGCCGAGCTGGAGGCAGCAAAAGCAGAGAGGCGGCATTATGAGGAGCTAGCACGGCAGAGCGGATGGAAGCCCGAGAGTCAGCCCCAAAAATTTCTTGGGGGCTTACAGGGAGTATGGCTATGCCAGGTAGGAGACCTGCGCAAACTCCCTGTGCTTACCGGGGGCTGGAGAGACCGGGCAGGCACCGTGTTATGCTGTGGAGCGCACGGTGTCTCCAGTGCGGGTGCACAGCCCGGTTCGGTATATTCCAGCTCCGCGTATCGGCCGGGCTAGATTGAGCGTCGAGCCAAATGCCATGAAGCCGGCTCTACGCATCTGGTCCCCAGTGCGTCTCCTTGGGCCGGCTTACATGGCACCAGCCTTGCGCTCGGTGTCTCCGGTTCGCCTGCATAGCCCAGTGCAGGCTATTCCACCTCGCCGCACTGGCAGGGCAACCGGGAGCATTCAACCAGGTAAGGTTGGGCAGGCTCGGTGCTCAAGAGCCCCAGTGCGCCTGCACGGTCCGGTCTATCCAGTACCACCTCCACACCCCAGCCCTCCGGTAGCAGCTCCCCGCACCAGGCTTCCTGTGCGTGTCCTCGATCCAGTACCACCAGTTCCAGCACCACGCACCAGGCCTTCAGTGTGCCTCGCCTGTTCAGCGCAGCCAGCGCTTTTCTCCTCTCCTGCGCTGCTGGAGTCTCCCGCCTGTTTAGCGCAGCCAGAGCCTTCCTCCTCTACAGCGCTGCCGGAGCCTCCCGCCTGTTTAGCGCAGCCAGAGCCTTTCTCCTCTCCTGCGCTGCCGGAGTCTCCCGCCTGTTTAGCGCAGCCAGAGCCTTCCTCCGACACAGCGCTGCAGGAGTCTCCCGCCTGTTCAGCGCAGCCAGAGCTGCCAGTCTGCATGAAGCAGCCAGAGCTGTCAGTCTGCATGGAGCAGTCAGAGCTGTCAGTCTGCATGGAGCAGCCAGAGCTGTCAGTCTGCATGAAGCAGCCAGTCTACATGGAGCAGCCAGAGCTGTCAGTCTACATGAAGCAGCCCGAGCTGCCAGTCTGCATGAAGCAGCCAGTCTACATGGAGCAGCCAGAGCTGTCAGTCCGCATGGAGCAGCCAGAGCTGTCAGTCCGCATGGAGCAGCCAGAGCTGTCAGTCTGCATGGAGCAGCCAGAGCTGTCAGTCCGCATGGAGCAGCCAGAGCTGTCAGTCTACATGAAGCAGCCCGAGCTGCCAGTCTGCATGAAGCAGCCAGTCTACATGGAGCAGCCAGAGCTGTCAGTCTGCATGAAGCAGCCAGAGCTGTCAGTCTGCATGGAGCAGCCAGTCTGCATGAAGCAGCCAGTCTACATAGAGCAGCCAGAGCTGTCAGTCTGCATGGAGCAGCCAGAGCTGCCAGTCTGCATGGAGCAGTCAGAGCTGTCAGTCTGCATGGAGGAGCCAGAGCTGTCAGTCTACAGGAAGCAGCCCGAGCTGCCAGTCTGCATGAAGCAGTCAGTCTACATGGAGCAGCCAGAGCTGTCAGTCCGCATGGAGCAGCCAGAGCTGTCAGTCTACATGAAGCAGCCCGAGCTGCCAGTCTGCATGAAGCAGCCAGTCTACATGGAGCAGCCAGAGCTGTCAGTCTGCATGAAGCAGCCAGAGCTGTCAGTCTGCATGGAGCAGCCAGTCTGCATGGAGCAGCCAGTCTGCACGGAGCTGTCAGTCTGCACGGAGCTGTCAGTCTGCACGGAGCTGTCAGTCTGTAAGGAGCTGCCAGTCTGCAAGGAGCTGCCAGTCAGCACGGAGCCGCCAGAGCGGTCAGTCTGTAAGAAGCCGCCAGAGCTGTCAGCCTATATGGAGCAGCTAGTGCCGCCAGTCTGCCCAGCGCCGCCAGTGCCCCCAGTCTGCCCAGCATCGCCAGTCTGCCCAGCATCGCCATCAGTCTGCCCAGCATCGCCAGTCTGCCCAGCATCGCCAGTCTGCCCAGCATCGCCAGTCTGCCCAGCATCGCCAGTCTGCCCAGCACCGCCAGTCTGCCCAGCGTCGTCAGTCTGCCCAGCGTCGTCAGTCTGCCCAGCACCGCCAGTCTGCCCAGCACCGCCAGTCTGCCCAGCGTCGCCAGTCTGCCCGGCGCCGCCAGTCTGCCCGGGCGCCGCCAGTCTGCCCGGCGCCGCCGGTCTGCCCAGCATCGCCAGTCTGCCAGACTCTTCCAGATCTGCCAGTCAGCCAGACTCTTCCAGATCTGCCAGTCAGCCAGACTCTTCCAGATCTGCCAGTCAACCAGACTCTTCCAGATCTGCCAGTCAACCAGACTCTTCCAGATCTGCCAGTCAACCAGACTCTTCCAGATCTGCCAGTCAACCAGACTCTTCCAGATCTGCCAGTCAACCAGACTCTTCCAGATCTGCCAGTCAACCAGACTCTTCCAGATCTGCCAGTCAACCAGACTCTTCCAGATCTGCCAGTCAACCAGACTCTTCCAGATCTGCCAGTCAACCAGACTCTTCCAGATCTGCCAGTCAACCAGACTCTTCCAGATCTGCCAGTCAGCCAGGATCTGCCAGTCAGCCAGGATCTGCTGAAACCACCAGCCAGCCAGGAGCTGGTAGATCTATCTACCTGCCTGAGCTTCCTCTCACTCCTGAGCTTCCTCTCACTCCTGAGCTTCCTCTCACTCCTGAGCTTCCTCTCACTCCTGAGCTTCCTCTCACTCCTGAGCTTCCTCTCACTCCTGAGCTTCCTCTCACTCCTGAGCTTTCTCTCACTCCTGAGCTTTCTCTCACTCCTGAGCTTTCTCTCACTCCCGAGCTTCCCCTCAGTCCCGAGCTGCCTCGGTCCCGAGCTGTCCTTCAGTCCCGATCTGTTCCTCAGTCCAGTGGGGTTCTGGGTGAGGACTACTAGGCCATGGTCGGCGGCGAGGGTGGACTATCCAGGGACGAAGGGAGAGGGGACTAAGACATTAAAGGAGTGGGGTCCACGTCCCGCGCCGGAGCCGCCACCATGGACAGACGCCCACCCGGACCCTCCCTATTGTTTTGAGGTGCGTTCGGGAGTCCGCACCTAGGGGGGTTCTGTCACGCCCTGGTCAAAGTATTTTGTGTTTATTTTATGTATTTGGTCAGGCCAGGGTGTGGCATGGGGTTTTTGTAATTGTGGTGTGTTTGTCTTGGGGTTTTGGTGGTGGTATTGGGATTGTAGCTTAGTGGGTTGTCTAGCAAAGTCTATGGCTGTCTGGAGTGGTTCTCAATCAGAGGCAGGTGCTTATCGTTGTCTCTGATTGGGAACCATATTTAGGCAGCCATATTCTTTGAGTTTGTCGTGGGTGATTGTCCTTAGTGTCCTATGTGTACTCGTTGTTAGTTTGCACCAGATAGGCTGTTTCGGTTTCGTTTATTGTTTTTTTGTAAGTTCGTGTTTCTTTGGTATATTAAACATGGATCGCAATCGACACGCTGCAGTTTGGTCCGACTCTCTCTCATCACCACTAGAAAACCGTTACACCATTGGCCTCATGGTGAAATCCCTGAGTGGTTTCCTTCCTCTCTGGCAACTGAGTTAGTAAGGACGCCTGTATCTTTGTAATGACTGGGTGTATTGATACACCACCCTAAAGCGTAATTAATCACTTCACCATGCTCAAATTGATTTTTTTACCCATCTACCAACAGGTGCCCTTCTTTGCAAAGCATTGGAAAACCTCCTGGTCTTTGTGGTTGAATATGTGTTTGAAATTCAGTGCTAAACTGAGGGACCTAACAGGTAACTGAATGTGTGGGGTACAGAGATGAGGTAGTCATTCAAAAATCATGTTAAACACTATTAATGCACACAAAGTGAGTCCATGCAACTTATTATGTGACTTGTTAAGCACATTCTTACTCCTGAATTTAGGCTTGCAATAACGAAAGGGTTGAATACATACATTGACTCAAAACATTTCAGCTATTATATTTTTTTATGAATTTGTAAACATTCTAAAAACATGATTCCAATTTGACATTATGGGATATTAGGTGTAGGCCATTGTCACAAAATCGCAATTTAATTTATTTTAAATTCAGGCTGTAACACAACAAAATGTGGAAAAAGTCAAGGGGTGTGAATAAATGTTCTACAAATATGACCTATTGTACAACAAACCTAGATTTATTAAATACATATCATTATCAAAGCCAGTATTTTATTTTTGTCAAAATACAGTAATGTATTGCAACGTATAAAAGTGTATCCTTATCAACATATTTTCAGAGTTCTCCCCATATTCAATCACAGAATTACATTTGTACCAAGGTGTTACACATTTTCCTGGGCATATGAATTCCCCAGTTGGATTCCAATAGATTCATGATACATTTCCCTCTGTCTTCTTTTCTCATTGCCATCCTCCATCCGGAGTTAGAGCGCAAACAAATGTACGGTCAACACTATACCGTGTAATATTTCACTAATCTGATTTGTCATTTGCATAGCTGTCGGCGAGAGTGAGTTTAGACACATCAGTCAGTCAACAGTAGGGGGATGATGGGGGATTACTGCACCATCTCCAAAGTGCATCCTTTATTGTTAAACTTGTCTAATTCCCAACCACTGCAGGCTTAGGGACATGTGTTGTGGCTACTGCCTAATGTGTCCACTCAACATTATACCCCAGAGGATGACAAACAGTGTAAACAGATGGAGTGTTCAGAGCTGAATACTACAAAGCAGGATTAAAAAAATAACCAGCAAATTTTGATAAGAAACCAAAAATAACTGTAGATTTTTTGGTTCATTAAAAAGCGAAACTTAGATATCCGTTTTCAGTTAGACTGTGCCCATTTGAAGCTTATCTTTTTTTTTTAAATACTAAGTTATATTAGAATATTTAGGCAAGTTCAGTGTTTCCCCTATATTTTTTTTATCATATCTTGGAGTGCCTCTACTAAATTGTTGCTGCCACTCCAAGATATGATAAAAAAATATATTATAATTTTCTGTAGGGAAAGCATTTTCAGTGTAAACTTAAACGACTAAAACTAGGTATAAAGTATGTCAAAAAAATTATGAAGCTATATTTTTAATAAGATCTTTGAGAACTAACAAGTACCAAAATAAAAACTACACGGTCAGGGAGAATCGAAAATTCCCAGAATGTTTGAGTCACTCAGATAGCATAAGAACACGGCATAAGCTGTTGCAGGAAACAAGCAGAATTGCAGAAAACTAGCTTTAAAACTGTAAAAATGTCTTTCCGTCCATGGCAAAAAGTGTAAAATTGCAGGAAATAATTAGCTCAGTAACATTTTGTCTCTCGGGCCAAGAGGAAGGTCAAAATTGTCCAGTTGTAAACCGTGCCATGCCGAGTACTCCCCCAAACCCCCCACTAATAGCTGGCTAATTCGCTGATCCTACTGTGTAGTTTACACCCTCTGAGCTATGTTCATTCGTAGGAAAAAAACAAGAGGAAAACGTTTTGAGACAGTTACAAAAAGTAGAAAGTACTACTTGAGCTTGATCAATTCATGTTAAGTTGTCTTCTTGGTTTCAAAACGGTTAACATTTTCATGCTACTGTTCATGATCCTATTATTCTGAATACTACCCTGTCTATCCTACAAAACTAAAATGTAAATGCTTTTGATCCCCACCAACACAAATATGCTCAACCAAACCATTCCTTATCTGTTGTTTTTCATGTTTCAGTTGAATACTCTGCCAAGTTCAAATAGAGTGATATAATAATGGATTCATAGAGTCAAAAACATTACCTCCTCTGGGCAACATACACTCAATGGACAGTTTATTAGGTACACCACCCTGTTCACGAAAATGGATTGATCCTACAGACGGAATGAGTGGCCTAAGCAATCATACCACGAAAGCAATCATACCACTTTAAGCGTGGTATGATCGTCGGTGCAAGGCGCGCCGGATCCAGTATCTCAGAAACGGCCGTCCTCCTGGGCTTTTCACACACGAAAGAGTCTAGAGTTTACAGAGAATGGTGCGACAAAAAACAGTCAGTGGCAGTCCTGTTGGCGAAAACAGCTTGTTGATGAGAGAGGTAAAAGGAGATGGCAAGAATCATGCAAGCTAACAGGCGGGCCACAAACAGACAAATAGCGGCGCAGTAGAACAAAGGTATACAGAACAGCATTTCGGAATGCACAACTTGTCCATTCTTGTCACGGATTAACTATTGCAGCAGACGACCACACCGGGTTCCACGCCTATCAGCTAAAAACAAGAAGAAGCGGCTCCAGTGGGCACGTGATCACCAATACTGGACAATTGAGGAGAGGAAAAATCATTGCCTGGAACATGACAGCGAGTTTAGTTTACTTGAGTGGCCTGCACAGTCCCCAGACCTCCACCCAATAGAGCATCTTTGGGATGAGATGGAACGGGCTGTTCGCAGCATGAATGTACTGCCGTTCAATCTGCAGCAACTCCCTGATGCCATTGCGTCTGCATGGATCAATATCCCTCTGGAACGTTTCTGACACGTTGTAGAATGCTCCAGAGGCAAAGGGGGTCTGACCCGGTACTAGATGGGTGTACCTAATTAACTATATACACTCACAGGCCAGTTTATCAAATGTCTATGATTGAGATTAAATGATCTTCCATCAAAAAGACGTCTCTATTTGAATTATGTAGTTTTAAAAACGGAATTCCATTGGAGGAACACAACTATTCATGGCTAATGGAACTCTAACGTTCTAAAGAAAATTCTAATGTTTTTACCTTTATTTAACTTTAACATGTATGGACCTAAGTCAGAGAGGAGAGTTGGTGTCGGTCCTTGTAGGTTAGAGGACTAGAGGTATTTCTTCACATGGTATAATTATTCCATTAATCTGGCAGGCTCACCATTACCGTGGTATATTTAGACCTTATAAAGTTGCTCCCCTCCTCCTACTGAGCCATGGAGTTGCTTTCTAGTGCATGGGCGAAAGGGTCTGATTTCATTTAAAATAAATATTTTTTTACATAAATGATAGATTACAAACCTATAATGATTTAAGCCCCTTTCTCACAAAAGTGGCCATGGGCAATCTGATGGGAACCCACTCACCTGCCTTTCCATTCGATTTGGAAAAAAAAGAGACTAAAAAGAGAGAGGCTCTCAAATAGCCTTTCCATCTTCCTCCTCCTCCACTAAAAACGGATTATACAAAAAAAAGCTTGAAGCATGATGGTTTTGTTTAACAGTGGGATATCTAAAGCCCTTGCAACAGGAGGTGATGAAATATTGTTGTGTCTGCTGCAAAATCCTTGACACATTCGGTCAGTCAACAGCGCATTCGTCAAAGAGATACTCTAGAAAATGCTACGACACTGCTCATTAATGCCTTGTACACGCCGGTTGTGCCAAACTGAATGCGTTCTGGCAGAAGTCCATTCATTTCATTGGTAGGCAAACCGCACCGCTGCGATTTATCAGATGGACTAGGTTTGGTGGGTGCACTGTGTGAAACTACCGACAGTGTGTCACATGTTTTGTATTTTTTTCTTCAGTTTATGTGTTGCTTTGCGGTAGGGTACCAGTAATAAACCACCGGAAAAGTTGCTAATGTGTAGCGTGATCATTTTTTGTTGGGATGTAGCGCATGCATTGTGAAGACTACGTAAAAATGTACTTTATGGCTATAACCTGTTTGCGTGCAGCGTTAGTGCAGGACACTTTTGATATTTTGGGGGGACTATCTGTTGTTCCTTGTAGTGAATCTGTTTGTCAATGTGTTTGTATTGGCTAACAGCAGCAAGGCCAAACAGTTTTTTCATTATATATATATATATATATCTGTGAATCAAGTGTGGAATTGTTTTATATATATATATACATATATATATATATATTCAAGGGGTCTTAAAATTCTAAATCAAATAGCTAAATAATCCTTGACATGACCTTCTTAAAACAATTCCATATAGTTTATCTAATATATCCTTGACCTATTGGAAATCACCTGGTCTCCTGCATACCGGTCACTGCCCTTGGCCGTGAGACCCTGTAGGCCTACCCTCAGACAACCTCATTGTCTGTCTTTCTCTCTCCCCTCTCTTTTCTCTCTCTCTTTTCTGTCGCACAATTTTATATCCAATACATTATACTACTATGCATAAGAAATCTAAACAATCCACTTGATTAACATGTAGAACATGTGATATCTGCAATAGACTATGTCACATATCCTCCACATTATCTACCCATCTCCCTCTGCATGCTTCTTTACATTCACACCCAGTCTCAGTCAGATATTAGCAAAAGTCATAAAGGAAGTTGCTTATTTGCACAGTCCTTCCAGGCAGGAGTAGGAGGCTAGCCGCCATCACCGATGACACGTGATAAATACGTATCAGCACGGCGGATGTGCACAACTCACTAGAGCTCAGCTCACTGTGCTCTTGGGTTAATGAAGTGTATAAATGAGGTCAGAGAGTTTTAGTCCGAATCCTAAGCACCCTGATCTCCATGGCCAGTCAGAATAGCCTTAAGCATCTCCTCTTCAATCAGCCTTTCTCTAAAACAGACAGGTGAGATCTCTTTCACTTTGACAAACTTTGACGATCCATAACAGGTTATTATTAAATGGCTATCTGCAATTGATTCAGCAATTGAACTTTTCAATTAATGGCATACCCATTGATTCTTGAAGAATATAACTTAGAAATGTCTTATGAGCTTAGATCAACATTGTACCCCATCAGAACCCAAAATATAAACATGTTTTTACTCCATTGTTTTTAAACAATGCTATTCTTAACCAAGACTGTATAACCCTCAAAACATAGTTTAACCTATAACAATATACTGTATATCAGTGGTCACCAACCTGTCGATCACGATCTTCAAGACATTCCTAGTCGATCACCAAACATTTCTGTGGAAAAGCCAATGATAAAGGCTTGCGCTCCTTTAAAAAAAACATTGTTGCGCTGTTTGTGGTTGGTGTATTTCATTCTGAAGCCCTGCGCACTGCCGGGTAGGCAAAGTGTTCCCATTTTGAACCATTTCATGACTGAAAAGAAAAACTCCACCTACCAGGCAGGCTTTGCGATCTGTGGCCTACCACACTGAGAGTGTGCCTTCTGCACTGACGCTTCTCAGGCTAGACGCAGCTAGCCTACTCCTGCCTGGACGGATTGTGCAAGTAAGCAACTTCCTTTATGGCTTTTGCTAATATCTGACTGAGACTGGGTGTGAATGTAAAGAAACATGCAGAGGGAGATGGGTAGATAATGTGGAGGATATGTGACATAGTCTATTGCAGATATCACATGTTCTACATGTTAATCAAGTGGATTGTTTAGATTTCTTATGCATAGTAGTATAATGTATTGGATATAAAATTGTGTGACAGAAGAGAGAGAGAGAAAGAGAGGGGAGAGAGAATGTCACGCCCTGGTCAAAGTATTTTGTGTTCATCTTTATGTATTTGGTCAGGCCAGGGTGTGGCATGGGGTTTTGTAATTGTGGTGTGTTTGTCTTGGGGTTTTGGTGGTGGTATTGGGATTGTAGCTTAGTGGGTTGTCTAGCAAAGTCTATGGCTGTCTGGAGTGGTTCTCAATCAGAGGCAGATGCTTATCGTTGTCTCTGATTGGGAACCATATTTAGGCAGCCATATTCTTTGAGTTTGTCGTGGGTGATTGTCCTTAGTGTCCTATGTGTACTCTCTGTTAGTTTGCACCAGATAGGCTGTTTCGGTTTTGTTTATTGTTTTTTGTAAGTTCGTGTTTCTTTGTTGTATTAAACATGGATCGCAATCGACACGCTGCAGTTTGGTCCGACTCTCCTTCATCACCACTAGAAAACCGTTACAGAATCACCCACCAACCAAGGACCAAGCGGCGTGGTAAACAGAGGCAGCAGCAACAGCAGCAGCAGGAGAAGCGACAGGTGCAGCAGGAGCAACAGCAGCAGCAGCAAAGGCAGCAGCAGGAGCAAAGGCAGCAGCAGGAGAAGCAACAGAGGCAGCAGCAGCATTGGGAGAGGCTGCACTCTTTGGATAAATGGACTTGGGAGGAGATCCTTGACGGACAAGGACCCTGGGCAGAGCCATGGATGGAATTGGAGCTGTCGGCGAAGCAGAGTGCTGAGTCTGAGAGTGTGGAGGATGTATTGGACAGAGTAGAAAGAAAGGTGTGGGCTTGGCATAGCATGCACGGCATACCAGTGCCAGCACCACGCATCAGGCCTACAGTGCGTCCCACCTGTTCAGCGCTGCCGGAGCCTTTCTCCTCTACAGCGCTGCTGGAGTCTTCCGCCTGTTCAGCGCAGCCAGAGCCTTTCTCCTCTCCTGCGCGGCCGGAGTCTCTCGCCTGTTCAGCGCAGCCAGCGTTTTTCTCCTCTCCTGCGCTGCTGGAGTCTCCCGCCTGTTTAACGCAGCCAGAGCCTTCCTCCTCTACAGCGCTGCCGGAGCCTCCCGCCTGTTCAGCGCAGCCAGAGCCTTTCTCCTCTACAGCGCTGCCGGAGCCTCCCGCCTGTTCAGCGCAGCCAGAGCCTTCCTCCTCTACAGCGCTGCCGGAGCCTCCCGCCTGTTTAGCGCAGCCAGAGCCTTTCTCCTCTCCTGCGCTGCCGGAGTCTCACGCCTATCTAGCGCTGTTAGAGTTTTCCTCATCTCCAGCGCTGCCGGAGTCTTCCGCCTGTTTAGAGCAGCCAGAGCTGTCAGTCTGCATGGAGCAGTCAGAGCTGTCAGTCTGCATGGAGCAGTCAGAGCTGTCAGTCTGCATGGAGCAGTCAGAGCTGTCAGTCTGCATGGAGCAGCCAGAGCTGTCAGTCTACATGAAGCAGCCCGAGCTGCCAGTCTGCATGAAGCAGCCAGTCTACATGGAGCAGCCAGAGCTGTCAGTCTACATGAAGCAGCCCGAGCTGCCAGTCTGCAGGAAGCAGCCAGTCTACATGGAGCAGCCAGAGCTGTCAGTCCGCATGGAGCAGCCAGAGCTGTCAGTCCGCATGGAGCAGCCAGAGCTGTCAGTCTGCATGGAGCAGCCAGAGCTGTCAGTCCGCATGGAGCAGCCAGAGCTGTCAGTCTACATGAAGCAGCCCGAGCTGCCAGTCTGCATGAAGCAGCCAGTCTACATAGAGCAGCCAGAGCTGCCAGTCTGCATGAAGCAGCCAGAGCTGTCAGTCTGCATGGAGCAGTCAGAGCTGTCAGTCTGCATGGAGGAGCCAGAGCTGTCAGTCTACATGAAGCAGCCCGAGCTGCCAGTCTGCATGAAGCAGTCAGTCTACATGGAGCAGCCAGAGCTGTCAGTCCGCATGGAGCAGCCAGAGCTGTCAGTCTACATGAAGCAGCCCGAGCTGCCAGTCTGCATGAAGCAGCCAGTCTACATGGAGCAGCCAGAGCTGTCAGTCTGCATGAAGCAGCCAGAGCTGTCAGTCTGCATGGAGCAGCCAGTCTGCATGGAGCAGCCAGTCTGCACGGAGCTGTCAGTCTGCACGGAGCTGTCAGTCTGCACGGAGCTGTCAGTCTGTAAGGAGCTGCCAGTCTGCAAGGAGCTGCCAGTCTGCAAGGAGCTGCCAGTCAGCACGGAGCCGCCAGAGCGGTCAGTCTGTAAGAAGCCGCCAGAGCTGTCAGCCTATATGGAGCAGCTAGTGCCGCCAGTCTGCCCAGCGCCGCCAGTGCCCCCAGCATCGCCAGTCTGCCCAGCATCGCCAGTCTGCCCAGCATCGCCAGTCTGCCCAGCACCGCCAGTCTGCCCAGCGTCGTCAGTCTGCCCAGCGTCGTCAGTCTGCCCAGCACCGCCAGTCTGCCCAGCGTCGCCAGTCTGCCCAGCGTCGCCAGTCTGCCCGGCGCCGCCAGTCTGCCCGGCGCCGCCAGTCTGCCCGGCGCCGCCGGTCTGCCCAGCATCGCCAGTCTGCCAGACTCTTCCAGATCTGCCAGTCAGCCAGACTCTTCCAGATCTGCCAGTCAACCAGACTCTTCCAGATCTGCCAGTCAACCAGACTCTTCCAGATCTGCCAGTCAACCAGACTCTTCCAGATCTGCCAGTCAACCAGACCCTTCCAGATCTGCCAGTCAACCAGACTCTTCCAGATCTGCCAGTCAACCAGACTCTTCCAGATCTGCCAGTCAACCAGACTCTTCCAGATCCGCCAGTCAGCCGGGATCTGCCAGAACTGCCAGTCGGCCAGGATCCGCCAGTCAGCCAGGATCCGCCAGTCTGCCAGGATCAGTTAGATCCGCCATTCAGCCAGGATCCGCCAGTCTGCCAGGATCCGCCAGTCAGCCAGGATCCGCCAGTCAGCCAGGATCCGCCAGTCAGCCAGGATCCGCCAGTCCATGATCCGCCAGTCAGCCAGGATCCGCCAGTCTTTCAGGATCCGCCAGAAGTGCCAGTCAACCAGGATCCGCCAGTCAGCCAGGATCCGCTAGTCTGCCAGGATCCGCCAGTCTGCCAGGATCCGCCAGTCTGCCAGGATCCGCCAGAACTGCCAGTCTGCCAGGATCCGCCAGTCTGCCAGGATCCGCCAGAACTGCCAGTCGGCCAGGATCTGCCAGTCGGCCAGGATCTGCCAGTCAGCCAGGATCTGCCAGTCGGCCAGGATCTGCCAGTCGGCCAGGATCTGCCAGTCGGCCAGGATCTGCCAGTCGGCCAGGATCTGCCAGTCTGCCAGGATCCGCCAGTCTGCCAGGATCAGTTAGATCCGCCAGTCTGCCAGGATCCGCCAGTCTGCCAGGATCCGCCAGTCTGCCAGGATCCGCCAGTCTGCCAGGATCCGCCAGTCTGCCAGGATCCGCCAGTCAGCCAGGATCCGCCAGTCAGCCAGGATCCGCCAGTCTCCCAGGACCCACCAGTCAGCCAGGATCCGCCAGAAGTGCCAGTCAGCCAGGATCTGCCGGAACCACCAGCCAGCCAGGATCTGGTAGATCCATCAACCTGCCTGAGCTTCCTCTCACTCCTGAGCTTCCTCTCACTCCTGAGCTTCCTCTCACTCCTGAGCTTCCTCTCACTCCTGAGCTTTCTCTCACTCCCGAGCTTCCCTCAGTCCCGAGCTGCCTCAGTCCCGAGCTGTCCTTCAGTCCCGATCTGCTCCTCAGTCCAGTGGGGTTCTGGGTGAGGACTACTAGGCCATGGTCGGCGGCGAGGGTGGACTATCCAGGGACGAAGGGAGAGGGGACTAAGACATTAAATGAGTGGGGTCCACGTCCCGCGCCCGAGCCGCCACCATGGACAGACGCCCACCCGGACCCTCCCTATTGTTTTGAGGTGCGTTCGGGAGTCCGCACCTTAGGGGGTTCTGTCACGCCCTGGTCAAAGTATTTTGTGTTCATCTTTATGTATTTGGTCAGGCCAGGGTGTGGCATGGGGTTTTTGTAATTGTGGTGTGTTTGTCTTGGGGTTTTGGTGGTGGTATTGGGATTGTAGCTTAGTGGGTTGTCTAGCAAAGTCTATGGCTGTCTGGAGTGGTTCTCAATCAGAGGCAGATGCTTATCGTTGTCTCTGATTGGGAACCATATTTAGGCAGCCATATTCTTTGAGTTTGTCGTGGGTGATTGTCCTTAGTGTCCTATGTGTACTCTCTG
>NC_056459.1:19892519-19935019 GCF_018296145.1 Oncorhynchus tshawytscha
CAGACAATGAGGTTGTCTGAGGGTAGGCCTACAGGGTCTCACGGCCAAGGGCAGTGACAGGTATGCAGGAGACCAGGTGATTTCCAATAGGTCAAGGATATATTAGAAAAGCTATATATCACGTTTCAGGTAAGGCCCAGATGCAGACAACATCGAAGTAACAACAGTTTATAAATCGAACAGGGGCAGGCAAAAGGCAGGTCAAGGGCAGGCTGAGGTCTGTATTCCAGATAGGTGGGGCAAAGTTAGAGGACAGCAGGCAGGGTCAGGGCAGGAAAATGTCAGTAGTCCAAAAAGGTTGGGCAAAGGTACAGGATGGCAGGCAGGCTCAGGGTCAGGGCAGGCAGAAGGGTCAACACCAGGAAAACTAGGAAACAGGAACAATCGAGAGACAGGAGCAGAGGGAAAACCGCTGGTAGGCTTGACGAAACAAAACGACCTGGCAACAGACAAACAGAGAACACGGGTATAAATATACAGGGGATAATGGGGAAGATGGGCGACCCCTGGAGGAGGGTGGAGACGATCACAAAGACAGGTGAAACAGGGTGTGACACTATATGTAATTGTTTTTAAGGTCATACAAAGGATTATTTAGCTATTTGATTTTGAATTTCAAGGCCCCTTGAATATATAAAAATACATATTGGATGACATATTAGCCCATAAAAACACATTTGATAACAGATTAAATACATGGAACAACAGATAGTCCTCAAAAAATGTCAAAAGTGCCCTGCACTAACGTTGCACACACACAGGTTATTGCCATAGAGTACTTCTTATGTAGTGCTACGGATACAGGTCTTCTGTGTGTGTATCCTGTGTGTGTGTGTATTTATTTTCTCGCCTTCTTCCCTCACAGGTGGCACTCATCATTCCCCAATCAGTCACCAATCAATCATCAATCACTATTACACTTTGCATGAGTTATATTACGGGTCTCGATACCATCCCCACTAGACTGCCGGGCCAACGGGATTCGTAACAGTAGTCTCCAGAATACATGCACACCACAACCAATAAAAAATAATCACGCTACACATTAGCAACTTTACTGGAAACCACCTGGTACCGTACGGCAAGGCAAAGCAATTTTTGGTAGAGCGGCCAGACGGAAGCCACTCCTCAGTAAAATGCACATGACAGCCAGCTTGGAGCTCATGTACTGTTAGACCATGAAAAACAAGATGCTCTGAGCTGATGAAAACAAGTTTGAACTCTTTGGCCTGAATGACAAGCGTCACGTCTGGAGGAAACCTGATACCAACCCTACAGTGAAGCATGGTGGTGGCAGCATCATGCTGTGGGGATGTTTTTCAGCGGCAGGGACTGGGAAACTAGTCAGGATTGAGGGAAAGATGAACTGAGTAAAGTACAGTGAGATTCTAGATGAAAATCCACTCCAGAGTGCTCAGGGCCTCAGACTGGGGCCCAGACAATGCAGGAGTGGCTTCGGGACAAGTCTCTGAAGGTCCTTGAGTGGCCCAGCCAGCATCCGGACTTTAACCCAGTCTAACATCTCTGGAGAGACCTGAAAATAGCTGTGTAGTGACAGAGCTTGAGAGAATATGCAAAGAAGAAAGGGAGAAACTCCAAAAAATGCAGGTGTGCCAAGCTTGTAGCTTCATACCCAAGAAGAATCAAGGCCGTAATCCCTACCAAAGGTGCTTCAACAAAGTACTGAATAAAGGGTCTGAATACTTATGTAAATGTGATATTTTGTCAAATAAATAAAATATTTAAAAAAACAGTTTTTGATTTGTTATTATGGGGTATTGTGTGTAGATTGATGAGGGGGGAAAAACAATTTAATGAATTTTAGAATAAGGCTGTAACGTAACAAAATGTGGAAAAGACCAAGGGGTCTGAATACTTACCGAATGCACTGTATATGCCAACCACTGGATGTACAGTATCCAGTTTTCAGGGATAAGCCTACAGCTAATTCAAACTATCTTCTTTTTCCATTGTAAACCAGATTTTGAAACACTGCTCAGATGTTTTATTTTATGCCTGCTACTTTAGGTTAGAGCTATAGAGATGTAGGATCTCAATTTGATCACTCTTATTTGCTGGGAATCTTCCTGCACAGCAGGAAATGTAAACTTGTAGCATATTGAAGGGTTGAAAAGGCTTTTCCACTTTAAAACGTGACTTGATTTGCTCTAACAAAAATTGTATCAACCCCACAAAAAAATGTCCATTACTTAGAATCCACTTAATAATTCACACTTCCTGTTGCTGCAGGATTCTTTTCCTGCTGTAAGCAAACTGGCTCAAATTAAGATTCTATATCTGTACTTTTGATCTCCTGCATGGTCAGTACTTGCATCAATAGCTCTGTCTGAATTTAAGAGTGGTGCATTTCTTTAACCCCATTTCTCAGCTGTTTAGCATGACAACTGGCAGGGTGTCCACTTGTTGTTGTTTCAACTGCAACATGCTATTAACAACTTGGTGCTTATAAATCTATTAACGGTGATGCTGGGGATTTAATTGAAGTTACAATACTTGCTGAATGAGGATTCCCGTGTCATCATTGTTGTCGCTGAATCAGATGTTCCATGTCAGCTTCGAATTGTCCTACCCACCATTGACATAGGGGCCAACAATATGGCGTCTTGTCTTGAAACACATAAGCTACAAGGGCACACTTTCTGACTGAGGGGAGCCTTTATCATGAATGTACACCCTCCTGTTATCTCCCTTACTCAGAAAACAACAGGGAAGAGCTTCTGAATGGTCAATTCAGTAATAGTCTCAGATTGCAATTTATTTTTTCTACAAACAGTGCAGGTAGGAACCATACACCTATGGTAAGATTTAAAGTATTGTTCTTTGAGATTCAGTAGGGACGTGGATGGGCACGGAGGTCGTAGCTATCTACTGTACCCGACCCTCAGTGAGGAGAAGAATGTGAGTTTGATGAGGTGTAGTCGTGATTCATCCTCGGCTGATTTCCCCGCTGTGCTCAGCTCAACACTGGCTCTGTTCTGCTCTGTGACGGTGCCGAGTCGCCATGCTGAAAGATCATATGATCATGGCTGGATTTGATTTGTTTCCCTTTACATTGTTCGAAGGGGCGTGGGACCACAGCATTAATCTGTGGATAGGGGCTGAGGAGGAATTTGAATAACTGTTGGTTTGGACATGGAGGGAGGGGGAGCGGGAGGGAGAGAGAAAGGGAAGAGACGAGGAAGGAGAGTTTTCCAGCAGCAAGTATAGACCTATTCCAAAGAGCATGTATTGTAGCGTGTGAACTAAACCCTTGCCCAGAGGCGACACAAACTAATTATCTCTGTCACAACAGTGAAAAGTCCAAATGAAATAAATGGTTTTGGGGATTCAGGTGGTTGGAAATATATAGAATTTATGGTTTGGAGAATGAAACCAAATTATTTTAATGACCTGTAATTGTGTTTAATTAGGCTATGCAATCATCAAATGTCAAATGTCCAACTTTTTAAATCATTGTCTTCAAATGTGCACAGAAGCACAGGCACACAAAGAAGCACCAACCACATTTCATTATCTTGACCCGAACAGATTTGTTGCAAATTAAAACAAAAACGGGACAGAATGTAGGACAGAGTGAAGAGTGATGGGACTGTGCGGTGAGAGAGTGCGTGTGACGACTTGCACACGACGGCAGTTTGATCAATGAGAATCTATTCCGAATCGAATCCGTCGCGTGCAGATGCATCTAGCCACTTGTATCAGCCGTCTTGGAAATGTTCATTATGACATTTTGTTGGCAAGCATTATATTAGACTGAACATGCAGCTCAGTGCAAGCAGCCCACGTCTGTGCGAAGAGGCTAACCGTGTCTGCAGAAACGCTGGGGCGCTCCTAAATGTGGGCTATGTGGCTTTGGGTTCATTAAAATGCAAGTGCGAAGTCAGAGTCGATCTTCGAGACGGGAAGACGTTTTGTGTTAGGAGAGGACGATCTCCCTCTCTCCCCTTGAAACAAAATGCTCGAAATGCCCATTTATTGTAGTTTCCTTGTCGGGAATCGTCAAATATTTTGCATTGGGTGCATCTCTCCCTATCATCTCATGCAGAACATGAACAAGCACACCGACATTGATTTGGATAATGCAATATGCAGCCTGCCCGTATCGGACATACTTCAGCACCTTGGAGAGTTCCAACACGCTCGCGCCTTCACGAGCCCTTCCTAATTATGCAGTATGATTTTTTTAAACACACACATATGGTGCGCAGTGCTGGCAAAATATACTACAGAATAAACAACTAAATATGTGGTTTTGTTTTAAGTCGTGTGTAAAATTGAGAAAAAAAACAGGGACGACAGTAGATGGTTAAGTGAATGTGAGATCACAAAGTGGCCTAGGCTAAATAGGACAAATATTAAAATGGTCGAATTTGTCAAATATGTAGGCCGTGTGTGTGGGGTGTGGGGTGTGGGAGAGAGGGGTGGGGTTGGAGCAAGAAAGAGTCAGTCTGGTCATTGAGGAGATAATTTGACGGGGCTCATAGCGTGTAGATGGCAGGGTGGGAGGGAGAGTGAAAGAGAGAGAGAGAGATTCAGTCTGGTCAATGAGGAGAGAATTTGACGGGGCTCATAGCCTGTAGATGGCAGGAGCGTCCTTCTACACTGCTTCTTAATCCTGGAAATGACTAAACTTGAAAATTGAAAGAGGAAGTTAAATACGGGCAGATGCAATGTATTTTCTGATTCAAATGCGATAGAATATGCAGAGGGTTTAATTCGGAAGCAATGTGGCACCAGTGTTTCAGAGGATGACTTATGTCAGTGTAATTACACGAAATTACGATTAAATAACTGCAATTGGTTAGATTAAACGTAGTCTGCACCAATTATCCACTGCAATTTAACTTTGATGCCACTATTCTATTTCAATGGAAAGGATGGCGTCGTTTCTTGAATCGTCATCTCTAACAAACGGAACACACTAAGGCCTACTATATTCTGTTTTGTGACATTTTCTGAATTATAGCGTTGTCAGTCAGGAAGTTTAGATAGCAAAAAAAAACTCTACATGCAATTTATGATTTTCTTTAAAGAAAATACTTGTTTTCATTTTTATTGGCTCAAGATTAGCCTACCATATTATCGTCACTGAGAATATTTTCTATATTTATTTATTTCCGTGGGAATGCACTTGACTCGTGTGGTTCAGTTTTGTTCTTATTTGATGGCTATGTTACCTACCATCTCTACTCATGTGGTGAGATATTTCCACAGAAAACACTGACTATAGAAAATAAAAAATTAAATACACTTCGTTTTAAACAACGTACCAACTCGCGAGGAATCGAGCTGAGAGTTTTGCCCCTGTTGGTGAGATGGTTGAGTCCTCGTCAAGGTTGCTGTGGTATCCCAGCATCGCCGTTCACTTCGAGCTGTGACCGCGCGCCAGCCACAACCGAAGACACACCGCTACCGGCTGAGGAACGGAGGAGATTGAGAAGAGAATAACTAGCTTCATGATTGTGAACATGAAAACAGATGACATAGAGGGGTATAAAATCAGGTCGACGGACATCCTAAAGCTTTTCAAGAGAGGATGTATTAGATGCGGTCCAGTGGACTTTTTACAAGCTAAAAAAATGAGGATTAAAACTGGAGTTATATTTTGGAATCTCGTATTTTTTATGATGGTCACGTGTGTGCGAGGTAAGGAAAATCCTTTGATGTCCTATGTAGTAATGCATGTCTTACTACTTGTGTTTTTGGAGGAGGATGGTGTCTTTTTGTATTGGAAGACCCGGCTGTGCAGTAAAAAGGCATTACAAAAGGCTAGAGCTAAGGTGAAACGTTTACTTGCCAGGCTGCCGGTTCAATGCAGGCATTGAGCGAGAGCTCGATAAATATTCTTGCAGTATGCTCAAGCGGATACGTGAGTTGCTTATGCCTAATAACCGGTGGGTTGTTTAGGAGAGATTACGCACCCCTATCTGCATTTTTTTTTTATCTTACCAGACCCATTTCCATACTCGTCACTATCCACCTGTTTTATTTGAAATATGATTTCTGTAAATTCTTAGAAATGAACCACATTTGTTTCAGAAAATTTAAATGGCAAATGAGAGGTGCAAGCTCCTCGGTTTATAAATCAGTGTAAGGCACGTTACAATTTTAGGCTGTATAATGAGACTACACAGACAACTACAGACATGTTCCTCATCTTTCTGATTACCTTGTGTTTGAGGGAGAGAACATATGGGGGACATATAGGGATGAACATGGGCACCTATTCATCTAAAATACTCTTCCTCTTCCAATAACTCCAAGCAAAACGATGTCTTTACCCCATACCATCCTTTTGTATATACTGCCACCTTTTCCTTAATTGTAAAACAAGCCTCCCCTGAAGCCAGAAGACTATAGGCTTTGGTGGGCTGTGATTTAACTGTTGCGCGTATGGCACCAAACACAAGCACATCGATGCAGATGCATCATTCATTTGCAACATATTGGATTGATTATCTAAGACCTATTCATATATTCAGGGTTTCTTATAATACTAGTAGAATATATTAAAGATGAGAGGGTTTAGGTCTGTTTGATTCCAAGCATGTATTATGGCTGGAATCATGCTGCGAAGAAGGCATTTTATTTGGTTTATGCTTCTGAGACAATATGTGTTGATGATTAAAGTGCTAAGAAGTTGACGTAATTGAATAGATAGATTTGGACAATAGTGTTTGCTGCATACATTGGTACAATCAGTGGTGGTGGCACTGATTTAGGGTAGACGCTGAACATGGTATTTAGGGGAGTAGCCTATATCGGGTGTCAGCCTTCGCGCGTCAACATCACCTGCCCGCAATTAAATTTGCATAGCCTATACCACTTTCTTTAGCTAATGCTGATGCCCGATGCCCGATGCCCATCTTTCGTAGGCACAAGAACGACAACAATCATATAGGCAACTGTATGCGGGTCGTCTTGTCGTCATCTCTTTCCTGCTAGCCTCTTTTCAGATCAGTCAGACCTTTTCACTGGCGATACCCACTCAGCGTTCTTTGCTAGAAGTCTGATTAATATTCTACTGCGCGCGCTCTGCATCCTGGTCACCCATCGATTCACATCTGAGTCGTCAAGCCCAAGGCCTCAGTAAACTGCATTTATTACGATAGTTAAGAAGACACAAAAATGCCGGTCCGTAACACGTCTCCAGAGGACAACATCATTTATTTAGCTTAGGCCTATACAGTGACGATATTTGGTGAAAAAGTAAGTAGTCTACCTACTCTGTCTGTGCTTGGTGATATGGCCGGATGATAAACCGACGCGCGGTGGCGGTGTGATGAGATCCAGACGACAAATACTTATTATCCAGGACCAGCAACACATACCTCCCTCTCTCTATACATTTTGGATGATGTTCATACTTAGCCTACATTGAATAATTGTTATGGCAAAATGTATTGTTTTGGTTCAGTTCCAGTGAAGACAGACGGAGGTTATTTGTAAATGTATACAAAACAAATACTTGCGTCTCAATTTCGATGCCATGATTAAACTCGGAGGAAAAGTTTTACCTTTGAGTATAGGTATATCACTACTGCCTACTAATAGCACATCACAGATTAGTATGTGTACCCACAGTTAGTTTACCTGTCCCTAGCAATTCATCAAGTACAGAAGTTCCATTCTACATTGGATTAAATCACCTTACTCTCCATGAAGTCTGAGCCATATAATTAGAAATTAGAACACTGAGGAACATTCTTCCAGCCAGAGACCATTCCTCCACGGTGTCATTATATTTGTCGATAGCGTGGGTGAATTCACACAGGCTGGCTAATAGACAAGACCTGGCCATGTTCAATATAATAATATAGATGTAGGATCTTATTTTGAGCCAGTTTTCTACAGCAGGAAAATAATCCTGCAGCAACAGGAAATGTGAATTATTATGTGGATTATAATTAATGTACATTTTTGTAGGGGTTGATACATTTTTTTGTAAGGTACAATCAAGTCTGAAATTTCAAAGTGGAAATGATAAACTTCAGCAATCTTTTAAAACCTCGAAGACACTGTGCGTTTTACATTTCCGGCATTGCTGCAACAGGGTGATCAAATTAAGATCCTACTGTACAGTATGAGGTCAGCAGGTAGGGGTGGATTATTAACAACTAGCAGGATTATGCCTGTGATCAGTACACACACACACACACACACACACACACACACACACACACACACACACACACACACACACACACACACACACACACACACACACACACACACACACACACACACACACACACACATCCCAGTGTGTGTGAGGCTGACTGCTCTCTCCCTGCAAATGAAAGAGCTGTTTGAATCACCATGAGCCCAGTTTGCCGTCGTGGCACAGGCAGGTGCAGAGTGCAGTAGTTACAGTCCACAGATGTCTGCAGTAACCTAGATTTATTACATGTCTGTGTGTGTGTGTTTTGGCACCAGAGTGGGTAGGTGACAGTTGTTGTTTGCACCAAGAGCGTATACAAACATTTTTAGCATGTCTGCAGAATAGCGTATGTGTAAACACAGGGTATCAACTGACTAATGGATGGTACATTGCACTTCCATTAAAGTGAGCCTCAAGAGATATTGCACAATCTTCACAGGAGTGGATACAAGGACCATTTTCTTTTTAGCGGTATCTTCTTTCTCTTGATATTATGGACATAAAGAAATCCCTAATGCTGTATCTTATTGCAAGGGACCAGAGATATTGATTTCAATTCTTGTAGCAGACACAAAACACCACTTCAATATGAACTCACCTATTATGTTTTTTGTTGGAAGTAATACTTTTTACTGCAGGTTTGCTTCAATGGTATCTGTCTGT
Organism: Oncorhynchus tshawytscha; assembly: GCF_018296145.1. Lineage (NCBI taxonomy): Eukaryota > Metazoa > Chordata > Actinopteri > Salmoniformes > Salmonidae > Oncorhynchus > Oncorhynchus tshawytscha. The sequence continues at coordinate 19,901,365 of NC_056459.1, forward strand.
AAATGACTTTGTACTTAGTCAACATGAATCATCGTTGGTCACTCTCAGTCAAGGTCTCTTCTGGGAAATCATTCTTAACCTTTGGACATTGTCCCCTTGTGGCAGTGATGGAGAGGCACATGAGGTTGGCTAGGGGATGGATCCATATTAGTTCAAATGGAATCCACCACCTGAGCAAGTTATTATCTGAAAACACAAGGTTATTGCTGATTTTTGATTAAGTCTGTGTACAGTTGTGTAATTTGATCCAGTCTATGTACTGTAGCTGGCATATGTCAGAAGACCTGTAATTCCCCAGGATTCTCTTGAATTCTCAAGGATTCTCTAGTCTAGAATTCGCTAGAATTTTCAGATTTTCTAGAATTCTCTAAGATTCTAGAGAATCAGAGCTTTTTCATAATGAGTCATCTGATGACTAACCAAACAGTACAACCAGGATGTTATGTAATGTGAGTGGACATCCAGAGTGGAGTTATACCAGCAAAACTGATCTGAAGGGAATGCATGTGGTCAGTTTTGTAGACTGAGACCCAGTGAACTCTGTGTTTGTCTGGGGATAACCTCACACAATGGGAGGTGTTGTGTGGGGATTTTGACAATTGGTGCTGGAGACTGTTAAATCAACATTTCATATCTGTCTACACAACTCAGGTACAAACCCACAACACTGTCTCTCTGGTCTACACGTCTGACTGACATCATGAGATGCTTACCCATACTCAGATTGTTGGAGGTCATTATCCAGCCTTTTCATCAAGCCTATTGTTGTTCAGTGCTCAAAATAAGGTCACATTTTAAAATGTTTTGTCCAATGACATCTGCTGTAGTTTTAGCTTCAAATCACATCTGCATTTTCCATTCTCCCTGTTGGTCATGTAGGTCATTGAAGGTACAATCTCCTTCTCTGTGGGCACTGTGACCATGTTCATTATACTGTTAATGTTCATTATGGGTAAAGAACAAGAAGGCCCGCTCACTGTTAAAGCTCACAATTCACTGCTTTATTGACAATGTTTTGATACGAAGCAGATCTTTGTTCGGTCATTATGTTCATTATCGGACCATAAATAAATCAGGAACATTCCTGTTGTATTTACTCCTACAGTGAATGGCTTGTCTTTTTTTCTGTTGCTATGCAGATTACAGTCAATCAGTTTTCCAATAAGGGACCCATTAACTAACTATGGTATCATCAATGCAATTTATGTTGTTGATAAATTAGTTCCAGTATAATGGATAGAGGGTTGCTGTGGGTCTATGTGCTTTCGAAATTGCTGGTCCTAGTCTATTTACAGGCAAGTGTCCTTTCCTTGGCTCTGATCCTGGATTGGCTGGACTTCCCAGTACTTACAGTAGACTGCTGCCCTTGGTGCCTCCCTGTGACTTTCTTGCATAAGGGGGTCATTTTATTTTATAGGTCTAGTAGCATCTGACACCAGGTATTTCAGCGAGAGACCAATGGTCTGTGTGAGAGAGATGTTTCATCATCACTCACCTCCATCATCAGATCCAGAGCTTGCCAAAGAACGTAAAGACACCGCCACTGGAAAGGGAGTGTAGGGTACAGCGTTGACCTGCTGCCTTTCCATCATGGTGGGTCACGTTTTTACATGGGGTGTTGGTCTTGATTTTGCCTCTTTCATTATTGGGACATAAAAACCGTTGAGCTCAGTTGTTGGGTGATGTATTTCTACGTTTCACTTGGGAGCCTTGTTCTCTACCGCTGGGAGCAGAAGCTTGTGTCAAGGGAATAGGTGCTCTTTTAAATCACACCTGTCTCACACATTGGGGTTTGGAGGACCTATCTGTTGGCAGAGCAGGTCTACTTTACGTTCCCTATATTCCCCTTTTCCTTGAGATTTGATGGGCCACACTTTCTTTGGATAGTTAGGGTAAGGTTTAGAACAGTGGTCACCAACCGGTCGCGATCGAGGCATTCTACAGAAATGCTTGATCACCACACATTTCTGTAGAAAAGCCAACGATAGTGCCCCTACCGCTGTTTGCACTTGATTCAGAAGCCCTGCGCACCTGTTAGGCAAAGTGTTCCCATTTTGAACCATTTCATGTCTGAAAAGACAAACTCTGCCTATCTGGCGGACTGGGAGATCTGTGTCTAAATTAAGTGTACCTACTGCTCTGACCAATCGGATAGCTCATTTCACAACCCTGGGCACAGCAAAGTTCGATACTAGCCTATTTGAGATCTTTTTACTTTTAAAACCATGACCGGAGAGCGACTGTCAAAGAAAACAGCAATGAGCTGCTGTTTTTATGAATGAGTTCATGTAATAGTTTTTATTCAGCACTGTCAACACTGTTTTTATTCAACACTATTACATAATGAAATGGGCTTCTCCCTACTTGCACTCCCGCTGCAGTTGGATTGATATCCCTGCATTTGTATTATTATTAGCAGCTCGTCGTATCTATGTTAATATCGAAGAATATTTCACTTTCTCTGGTCATAGGAACAACATAAATTTGTGCACCTGGCAGATGCGGTGCGACTCGAGTTTCACCACCAGGTGGAAGACGGTGTCCCCTCCCTCTGGTCAGTCTCACAGGAGGAAAGGAAGGAGAGAGCAGGTGGAAGACGGTGTCCCATCTCTCTGGTCCGTCTCACAGGAGGAAAGGAAGGAGAGAGCAGGTGGAAGACGGTGTCCCCTCTCTCTGGCCAGTCTCACAGGAGGAAAAGAAGGAGAGAGCAGGGACCGTGAGAGGCGGACCCTTTGCAGCTTTCTCCCACCTTCCTGCTGATACGAATGTTGTGTAAAAAACGACTAATAACTCGTAACTCAGAAATCTCCAACTTCTATGTGCTCAAGACAACTGGGAACTCAGAAAAAACTAACGGTAATCCAACTCAGAATTCCAAGTCGGAACCGCTAGCATCTTTCGAGAGCTGCGACTTTCAGACCTGAAGATCAAATAAAATCAAATGTTATTAGTCGCATGCGCCGAACACAACAGGTTACAGTGAAATGCTTACTTATGAGCCCCTAACCAACAATGCAGTTAAAAATAAAAGTAACAAGTAATTAAAACTTCTTAAGGATGATGCAAAATACTGTTCCCACGAAGGAACAGCACTCAGCGGATTTCAGAGCGCCACCTAGAGTTTTTGATAAAACTCATAATTTCATGAAACTTTCATTAAAATACACATTCAAGGTAGTGAATTAAAGCTACACTCGTTGTGAATCTAGCCACCAAGTCAGATTTGTAAAATGCTTTTCGGCGAAAGCATGAGAAGCTATTATCTGATAGCATGTACCCCCAAAATACTGCAACGTCACCTAAACAGACAGATTTTGCGGTAGACGGCGCTACCCAAAACGCATAAATAAAATATAAAACATTCATTACCTTTGACCATCTTCTTTGTTGGCACTCCTTGATGTCCCATAATCAATATTGGGTCTTTTTTTCGATTAAATCGGTCCATATATAGCCTAGATATCGATCTATGAAGACTGTGTGATAAACGGGAAAAAATAGCGTTTCATAACGTAACGTCATTTTTTAAAAGTTAAAAAGTCGACGATAAACTTTCACAAAACACTTCGAAATACTTTTGTAATGCAACTTTAGGTATTAGTACACGTTAATAAGCGATAAAATTCATCAGGAGGCGATGTAAATGCTATAGGCAATCGTCTGGAAAAATGACCGGAAAAACCTCGACCAAAACATCCTGTTTCAGGTCGGAGGGAATCGGTTCCCTTGGGTTGGTTCGACCAAGAATCAAATCCGAATCAAATGAGGAGACTCTATACATCCTGTGGAAGCTGTAGGTACTGCAAGCTCGGCCTCATTTAATACGGTTCACCTTCAACAATTCATGTAAGTGGCGCATGGATATTTTTTTCCACTTTCAGTGATCAGATTTTCCTGCGCTTTTCGATGAAACAGACGTTCTGTTATAGTCACAGCTGTGATTTAACCAGTTTTAGAAACGTCTGAGTGTTTTCTATCCACACATACTAATCATATGCATATACTATATTCCTGACATGAGTAGCAAGGCGCTGAAATGTTGCGCGATTTTTAACAAAAAGCTGCGAAAATTCGCAGCCTCCTTAAGAGGTTTTAAGGAGCATGTCACGTTGGCATGAAGGGCACGGGGACGAAGACCAAACAAAAGAGTGAGGAGTACCTTGAATAAATAACACGCGCACAATTATTAACACACGGGAAAAGACCCGTAATCTTCTGTGCAATCCCAAAGAGCACGAAAGTCCAACACACACAGCACAGGTACTCACACGAACCAACAGCCATAGTAACAATAATCGACCGCCCAATGGAAACCAAAGGGCACATACATGCAAATACTAATCAGTCGGAATAAGGGACAGGTGTGCGTAATGAAAGTTCCAGAAGGATCAGTGACACTACCCCTCCTCAGCGTAACGAAACCGGCCTCGAGGACAATCACAGGAACGCAGTGCGGGTTGATCAGGACCCGATGCAGCTGCCGAAGTTGCAGCGTCGTCAGTCGGGCCAGCTGCTGCTGCCGAAGATGCAGCGGCAGCGGACGGACCAGTGTCGAACGGACTGCTTGTGGTGGCGTTGGACGGACCAGTTGTGGCTGCTGAAGTGGCATCATCGGACAGACCCGTTGTGGCAACGTATGATGGCCCAGTTGCAGCTGCCAAAGTTGCGGTGGCGGCGCCGGACGTACGTAATGCGTAATGAAAGTTCCGGAGGGACCCGTGACAGAGCAGCAGTAAAATAACAATAGCGAGACAATATACGGAGGGTACCGGTACGGAGTTAATGTGCGCGGGAACCAGTTAGTCGAGGTAATAAACTCAGCAAAAAAAGAAACGTCCCTTTTTCAGGTCCCTGTCTTACGAAGATAATTCTTAAAAATCCAAATAACTTAACACAGATCTTCAGTGTAAAGAGTTTAAACACTGTTTCCCAAGCTTGTTCATTGAATCATAAACAATTAATGAACATGCACCTGTGGAATGGTCATTAAGACACTAACAGGTTACAGACGGTAGGCAATTAAGGTCACAGTTATGAAAACTTAGGACACTAAAGAGGTCTTTCTACTGACTGAAAAACACAAACAGAAAGATGCCCAGGGTCCCTGCTCATCTGCGTGAACGTGCCTTAGGTATGCCTCAAGGAGGCATGAGGACTGCAGATGTGGCCAGGGCAATAAATTGCAATGTCCGTACTGTGAGACGCCTAAGAGAGCGCTACAGGGAGACAGGACGGACAGCTGATCGTCCTCGCAGTGGCAGACCACATGTATCAGCACCTGCACAGGAACGGTACATCTGAACATCACACCTGCGGGACAGGTATAGGATGGCAACAACAACTGCCCGAGTTAAACCAGGATCGCACAATCCCTTCATCAGTGCTCAGACTGTCCGCAATAGGCTGAGAGAGGCTGGACTGAGGGCTTGTAGGCCTGTTGTATGGCAGGTCCTCACCAGACATCACCGGCAACAACGTAGCCTATGGGCACAAACCCACCATCGCAGGACCAGACAGGACTGGCAAAAAGTGCTCTTCACTGACGAGTCGTGGTTTTGTCTCACCAGGGGTGATGGTCGGATTTGCGTTTATCGTCGAAGGAATGAGCGTTACACCGAGGCCTGTACTCTGGAGCGGGATTGATTTGGAGGTGGAGGGTCCATCATGGTCTGGGGTGGTGTGTCATAGCATAATCGGACTGAGCTTGTTGTCATTGCAGTCAATCTCAACGCTGTGCATTACAGGAAGACATCCTCCTCCCTCATGTGGTACCCTTCCTGCAGGCTCATCCTGACATGACCCTCCAGCATGACAATGCCACCAGCCATACTGCTCATTCTGTGCATGATTTCCTGCAAGACAGGAATGTCAGTGTTCTGCCATGGCCATGGCCAAGAGCCCTGATCTCAATCCCATTGAGCACGTCTGGGACCTGTTGGATCGGAGAGTGAGGGCGAGGGACATTCCCCCAGAAATGTCTGGGATCTTGCAGGTGCCTTGGTGGAAGAGTGGGTACCATCTCACAGCAAGATCTGAGAAATCTGCTGCAGTCCATGAGGAGGAGATGCACTGCAGTACTTAATTCAGCTGGTAGCGACACCAGATACTGACTGTTACTTTTGATTTTTAATCCTCCTTTGTTCAGGGACACATTATTTAATTTCTGTTAGTCACATGTCTGTGGAACTTGTTCAGTTTATGTCTCAGTTGTTGAATCTTGTTATGTTCATACAAATATTTACACATGTTAAGTTTGCTGAAAATAAAGCGGATATCATGATTTGACTGATTTCATGCTTTGACCTCGCTATTTTTCCTACTTCTCAGTTGTCTTGAATGCACCATGACCATCAGATGCAGGGACTATCAGTCCAGTAAAATAAAAAAACTACTTTTGCAAACTATTTCAGATTATGCTCAGCTGTGCCTCGCAAGTACTAAACCCAACTGATCTATTTTATTATCAAAGCTCAAGTTATGAAATATAGTATGGTCTGAGAAGAACAAACCTCATTCATACAGAACTGTTTTTATTAGGTTAAAACTTCTTATGGCTAGGCATCCCTCTAGCGGGACAACTTCTGGTGAAACTGTAGGGTGCGCAATTCAAATAAATGATCATAAAAATTATGGATATTAAACATTTACGTACATACATGTGTCTTAAATCAGTTGAAAGCTTAAATTCTTGTTAACCTTTATAGGGTCGGAGCAGTATCCGGAATTTCCGCCTGTCTGATGTGCCCAAAGTAAACACCCTGTTACTCAGGCCCAGAGGCTAGGATATGCATATAATTGGTAGAATTGGATGAAAAACACTCTGAAGTTGCTAAAACTGTTAAAATAATGTCTGTGAGTATAACAGAACTTGTATAGCAGGCAAAAACCAGAGGAAAACCCATCCGGAATTATTTTTTTTGAGCTCCCATCAACTTCAAATGTGGAGCTGTTGAAAACGATGACTTCCGCCTCTGACATTGCAGTTCCTATGGGTTCCACTAGATGTCAACAGTCTTTATACATGGATTCAGGCTTGTTTTTTGAAAAACCAACGAGTAATAGTTGTTTATCCATGGGGAGATGTAAGGCAAAAGTAGTCTCTTTTGCGCTCGTGAACGAGGGCGTGCTCGTCGTTATTTTTCTTCCCTAATTGAACATATTATTCTCCGTATGAAATATGATCATTTATTTAGATATTAGACTACCTGAGGATTAATTAGAAACATGGTTTGACTTCTTTGGACGAACTTTACCGGTAACTTTTGGGACTTGTATGCATGTTGAAACGGTGTATTACTGAACTCAATGACGCCTACTAAATATACTTTTTGGGATATAAAAAAGAAGGACTTTATTGTGTAGCTGGGACCCTTGTGATTGCAAACCGAGGAAGATCTTCAAAGTTAAGTAATTTATTTGATCTCTATTTATGATTTTGTGAAGCCTGTGCTGGTTTGAAAACATATATTGTTGTGAGGCGCTGTCCTCAGATAATCGAATGCCATGCGTTCGCCGTAAAGTCTATTGTAAATCGGAAAACGTGGTTCGATTACCAACATTCTAAGCTAAAGAACCATGTATGACACTTGTATTTTCATGAATGTTTAATATTACGATTTTGTATTTTCAATTTGGCGCGCTCAGATTTCACCGGATGTTGTCGAATTTAGCACGCTAAGAGGTTTATTCTAACTGCACTGTCTGATTTACAGAAGGCTTTACTGTGAAAGCATGCCATGCGACTGTTTGAGGACGGCGACCTACATCAACATTTTTTTCCACAGGTTTCATAAAATCACAAATAGCGATTGAATATTCACTTACTTTTTGAAAATCTTCCTCTGATTTGTCATCCAAAGGGTCCCAGCTATAACATGTAGTGTCATTTTATTAGATAAAATCCTTCTTTATATCCCAAAAAGTCCATTTAGTTGGCTCCATTGATTTGAGCAATCCACTCGTTCAACATGCAGAGAAAGGAACACCTCAGGTACCCAAAAAATGTAATTAGACTATAATATTTCATGCAGAAAAAAGTATGTTCAATAGGAAAGCAATATTAGCAGGTGCGCGTCCTCTTCATCGGTCGCGCAAACACGGATTTCATAGCTGATGTTGTTGAACTAAAACTCATATTTCTTACCCATTATTCAAGTTACAAGCCTGAAACCTTGAAAAACGACTGTTGACATCTAGTGGAATCCATAGGAATTGGATTTGGATATGTAAGAGCATGGGCTCTCAAAAAAACAACCTACCATATCTATTGTGTTATCGTCTCATACTTTTAAAAAAATTATACAAACTTCAAAGTGTTTTTTATCCAATGGTACCAATTATATGCATATCCTGGCTTCTGGGCCTGAGTAACAGGGAGTTTACTTTGGGCACGTCAGTCAGGCAGAAAATCAGAAAAACGGACCCTAGCCCTAACAAGTTTAATGTCAAAAATAATTGTAAGTCATGTTTTTTCAAAATCAAGGCAGTAAGATCTCAGCTTGCGTTTTGACTGTGAAAGTGATCTTGACTCAGAAAAGGTTGATGACCACTGTTTTAGGATAAGGGTTAGGGTAAGGGTTAAGTTTCAAGTTTTAATGTCACGTACACTAGTAAAGTGAAATGCCTTTTTTGCAAGCTCGAAACCCAACAATGCAGTAATCAATATCAATATAGTACTAAAAATCACATAAGGTAGAACAAAAACATACAAGAAATAAAAATAAGAACAACACGACAAAGTAAGTAAACTGTATATAGGGTTAGTCCTAGGGTCAGTTCCAAAACCATATAGAAGCTGTTTAGGGGTCTGTTAGTATGACTTGATGCACCGGTACCACTTGCCATGTGGAAGCAGAGAGAACATTCTATGGCTTGTGTAGATGGAGTCTTTAATGATATTCCAGGCCTTCCTTTCACACCGCCTGATATAGAGGTCCTGGATGGCAGGAAGCTCATCCCCAGTTATGTAGTAGGCTGTCCACACCACCCTCTGTAGCACCATGCGATTGAGGGCAATGCTGTTGCCATATCAAGCAATGATGCAGCCAGTCAAGATGCTGTCAATGGAGCAGCTGTATAACTTTTTGAGGATTTGCAAGGGACAATGGTGTTTAACACTGAGCTGTAGTCAATGAACATCATTCTCACATAGGTATTCCTCTTATCTAGGTGGGTAAGGGCAGAGTGGAGTGCAATTGAGATTGCGTCATCTGTGGATTTGTTGGGGCGGTTTGCAAAGTGGAGTGGGTCTAGTGTCTGGGATGATGGGATGATGGGATGGAATTGATGTGTGCCATAACCAGACTTTCAAAGCAGTTCATGATTACAGATGCGAGTGCTACAGGGCGGTAGTCATTGTGGCAAGAAGCCTTAGAGTTCTTGGGAACAAGAATGATGGTGGTCAGCTAAAAACATGTGGGGATTACAGAATGGAACAATGAGAGGTTGAAAATTACAGTGAATATACCTGCCAGCTGCCCTGTGAATGCTCTGAGAACACACCCTTGACTACCGTCTGGCTGGCGCCTTGCAAGTGTTGACCTGATCAAAGACCTTATTCAGGTCAGCCTCGGACGCCGAGATCACCCAATCCTCTGGTTCGGTGGGGCCCCTCACGCATGGCACAGTGCTGTTAATTTTGATCACGACTGGGTCTTTCTTTGTAATCCATAACGGACTGTAGCCTCTGCCACATGCAGCAGGCGTCAGAGCCTGTAATATGATTCCACCTTATTCATATACTATCATTTTGCTCGTTTGATGACTCTGTGGAGGTCATAGTGGGACGGCTTGTACTTGTTCCTGTCCTCAGCCGTAGCGTCAGGGTTGTCTGTGATAGCCCTGTGTGCGGTAGCCCTGTCCTTTAGATTAGCACCAATCTCAGTGTTAATCTGCTGCTTTTCATTGGGGAAGCAGCAAACTTTCACTGTGGGGACAATGTCACCGATTCATTTCCTAATGAAGCCGGTAAGGGAAGTCAATGTTATCAGCAGAGTCTCTAAACATATTCCAATCAGTGGTACCAAAGCAGTCCTGTAGAATAATCTCTGATTCTGATGACCATTTCTCAACAGAGTGTGTCATGGGTACTTCTTGCTTGAGCTTCTGCTTGTAAACAGGAAGCAGGAATACAGAGTCATCATCTTATTTGCCAAATGGGGGACGAGGGAGAGCCTTTTATGCTTGCATTTGGGTAGAGTAACAGTGTAACCCGTTTTCCTGCTTGTTTATAGCTTTGTACAGTTCGTTAAATGCCAGTTCGGTAAGTGTTATTCTTCTTGTCCTGAGGTGGAATGTATACAACAGTCACGATAACAGCTGAAAACTCCCTCTGGAGGTAGAAGGGTAGGCATTCCACCTGTTGTTGATGAAGAGATTAACCTCTCCACTGACTCCACTGTCCTGTCCGCTCGGTGATTGGAGAATCCATCAAGTTGGATAGCCATGGAGTTTATCCTGACTGAAAGCCATGTTTCAGAACAGCAGAGAATATTGCATTTATGAGAGTCCCGTTGGTATCAAATCAGCGATCGGAGGTCATCCATCTTATTATTAAGTGACTGTACTTTGGCCAATAGAATGGAGGTTAGATTTTCCGGTTTTCAGTTTGCCTTAATCTCGCCAGGACTCCCCCTCTCTTGCCTGTAAAGCCAGCGTTTCCTCTTGTATACCCCCGAAATTGGGTTGGAATCACAGATATAGCCCAGGGCAGATGAGTCGAGATCGAAGTTGAAGCCAGAAATGAGGTAAGTAACTGCCGATCTGATGTTCAAAGGTTTTTGTCAGTTATAAGAAATGATAGCGGTTACATTTCATGAAAATAAAGTAAAAGTAAACTCCAAAAGAATCACAAAATAGCAAAATTGGGTCGGAGATCACAAAACTGCGGCCATACAGTATGGTGCCATCTCTTAAACTTCTTATGGGTATAGGGGACGCTTGTATCCCACTTGAAAAAAAAAACCCAGGGAAAATGCAGTGCGGCAAATTCAAATAATTATATAAAATCAAACATTCATTAAAACACACATGTAAGATACTCAATTAAAGCTACACTCATTGTGAATCCAGCCAACATGTCAGATTTTAATTTTTTTTTCTGCGAAAGCATAAGAAGCTATTATCTGATGATAGCACAATGTCAACAAAGAGGGTAGCATATTTCAACCCTGCAGGCGCTACACAAAACACTGAAATAAAATATAAAACATGCATTACCTTTGACAAGCTTCTTTTGTTGGCACTCCAATATGTTCCATAAACATCACAATTGGTCCTTTTGTTCGACTAATTCCGTCCATATATATCCAAATGTCAATTTATTTGATGCGTTTGATCCAGAAAAAAACAGCTGCCAAAAAACACAACGTCACTACAAAGCATTTCAAAAGTTGCCTATAGACTTTGCCAAAATATTTCAAACTACTTTTGTAATTCAACTTTAGGTATTTTTAAACGTTAATAATCGATCAAATTGTAGACGGGCCTATCTGTGTTCAATACAGCAAGTAAACCATGCTCCTTTTTACGTCTTGCGCAACTCTCAATAGTGTAACGTTGTTCCAGGATGTGCTTCTTCTTCGTTGCACAAATGAATAACCTCAACCAAATTCCAAAGACTGGTGACATCCAGTGGAAGTGGTAGGAACTGAAAACAGGTTTCTATGAAATATCCCTTGGCAAAGACAACACAGGGAACAGTCAGAGGCAAAAAAATAAAACTGAACAGTTAGTCCTGGGTTTTGCCTGCTAAATAAGTTCTGTTATACTCACAGACATGATTCAAACAGTTTTAGAAACTTGTGTTTCCTATCCACATCTACTAATAATATGCATATCTTATATTCCTGGCATGAGTAGCAGGAAGTTGAAATTGGGCATGCTATTTATCCAAAAGTGAAAATGCTGCCCCCTATACCTTAAGAGGTTTTAAGGCTAAGGTTAGGGTAAGGGTTAAGTTTAGGGTTAGGATGAGGATGAGGGTTAAGGTAAAGTTTAGGGTTAGGGTTAGGGTTAGGGTTAGACTTAGTAGATTGTTGAAATGTTACTGATAGTCTGTAGATCATCTACAGATGGACTATCCAAATAAAGTGTTACCCTGTCTGTAACACTAGCACTGAATCAATGTGTGGAATAACAGCTCAAATCTCTCTTTCCCATCTGGTTGCTATTGTTTCTGTTTGCATTGAGAAATGTTACCGGCCGGGCTCGATTCGGTCTTACATAGCTAAATTTGAAATGGTGTTTCAAAAAAGTAGGGACTCAGAGCTAGAAAATGGTATACATATTACATACATATTATATATATTACACCACAGTTGAGGAACATGATGAAAGTAATTTTGCTATGAAAGCTGATACATGTGTAACCCCACATTTGAGAAAATTGTGCATTAATGTTTTGGTACACCTTTATTTTATTTTTCCATTATTTATCTAGGCAAGTCAGTTAAGAACAAATTCTTATTTACAATGACGGCCTACCCCGGATGACACTGGGCCAATTGTGCGCCGCCCTATGGTACTCCCAATCATGGCCGGATGTGATTCAGCCTGGATTCAAACCAGGGCTTGTAGTGTCGCCTCTTGTACTGAGATGCAGTTTCTTAGACTGCTGCACCACTCAGGGGCCCACACCTACTTGAGAGCTCTTCTTTGTCTACACCCATTCAGCATCGTTCATACCCTCTTAAATCTTAGCCCCACCTAGAGCTGTTGTGGTGACCGTATTACCGCCACATCGGCGATCACGAGTCATTAAGGCAGTCAAATTCCATGTTACCATTTAGTCACGATAATTAGGCTTCTCCAAGCTCTTATGCTGCTGTTGATCATTAGTAGCCTACCAAATTTGTTAACTGCCTGGTACTCAGCGCTCTATTGTTCCTCTAATCACTCTGACATCAATGCAAATGTTTCCGAAAATCTAATCAAACATTTCATGAGAGCGCATGAGCTCATTTTGCTCAACATTTCCATAGGCTATGCAATTGTGCGAGAAAAGAGGAGGCTCCAATCAGCTTTCTATAGGCTAGGCTTACTATATTTATTTCTCAACTTTCCTAATATTAAGCACATTGCTTATATTTACAACAGGAGTATAGCCTTCCTGGGTGGCATGAAAATTAACAACGGAGAAAAGCGTTCTCCATTCGCTATTTAAGTGCATATATGACATGCATTTTTTCCAGCTGCCCCTGTTTCAATACAGGTGCATGATAATGGTCCATTCTAAATCAAAACAAATTTCACATAATAAAAAAAATAAGACAATATTAAATCAAGAATAGTCTCATGGGTAACACTATTAGCCTATCACTTGTGAATTATATATTATCACTTGTGAATTATGCCCAGCATAAGAAACAATGTTTTATTTTCCAACTTTTTCGAATCATAGTCACACACCTCATGTAGTCTAGCCCATAGGCCTATATGTTTTAATAAGGTTGGTATCACAACTAAAGTGGACAAATAACTTTGTAAAAATAAGCACATTCATCCTCTTTACGAGGGGTGTAGAGCCTAACTGGCATACATTAGCAGTTTCAAATTTGGGTAGCAAATTTTCACCATAAAAATGCACCTTTATAATGAAAGCATTACATATATAATTGCATTTGTTCTCCGCAAATGGCTTCTAGCCTACTACACTGTGCGCATTGCTGTGCTTATAATGTGAAGAAAAAACCTAATAGTTTATCAATATTTTAAGCTAAACTTTCGGGTCTGTTGCTTCAGCCACATTGTTTAAAAAAATAATTGTTGAGGCTAGTGCTTGTATTAATTTGGGATCTATTGCATCCCACAACTGCCCCAGACTATGTTTGGAATATTTATTTCTCACACAGAATAGAATAGGTAGACTTTTGTACTATGGGGGATAGTAGATTGACATAGGTTAGTGTTGTGGCAGGTAACCTAGTGATTAGAGGATTGGGCCATTAACAAAAGGTTGCTAGATTGAATCCCGGAGCTGATAAGGTACACATCTGTCATTCAGCCCCTGAACAAGGCAGTTAACCAACTGTTCCTAGGCCATCATTGTAAATACGAATTTGTTCTTAACTGACTTGCCTAGTTTTAAAAAAAGTTTTAAAAAATTGTGCTTTTGCTGTTCGTAAGGCCTACTCATCTTGTTGGCTGACGAAAAGTAAATGTGGACAGTTCTTCCAATATCTTCAATATGCACCTCGGAATTGGATGAGGATGCGCGCAGTTGCGTCCCCCGATGTGTCTGTCTTCACTTGTTGCCTGTGAGAAAGACCTGATCACGTGATGAAGCGCGCAGCACTCAGGGAGGAGGGCACAACAGCCACTTGCCGCAAAAGGCATGTATCTTTTTAGTGTGCATTACGGCCACACAAAGGGGATACCGCTGTGAAATTCTAGCCATTATCAAGTGCTTGTCAAATGATGAATGAGTGACTGATGTCGTGTGTACAGCCTGCACAAAAAAACAAAGCATTGAAAATGCCTTTCAAGCAACTTAAAAAAAAAACATCATTAGAGTCGCATCATTCAGCCTTACAATGCATTATAGCCCAACATTTGTAGAACAACTAAAGTTCAATTAATAACTAAAAATGAAGCACATACAGTAGGAATATACATTTTTTATTAACCGCTCAACACAGAATAGCCGCATCTGCACACTCCTTCAAATCGCTTGGAGAAAATCCATTATTTTTTATTCAGCTTTGTTCAATTGTGTTCTTCATACGGTACAATAATGCCATAGAATTCTACGCAAATCTTGTCTGCTAAATGAACTAGTGTAGCCCACAGCCATTTGGCATAGCCAGAATGCAATCAAACGGCAGAATTTTCTAAGGCATCGTACTCTGCTTCCACCGGGAATTCCACTGATTTTAAAACTCGGTCAACTTGTTCGGTGATGACAACACTGTTTATAGCAGTTTCAGAAGACTCTACAATGTCTGGTTCAATGATAATGTTTTTACCTAAATCAGTGATTTCCTCATTGTCTGATTCATTTTCAGCGTCAGAGAGAGTCAGAATGTCACAATCGTCTTTCAGAAAGTGGAGAGCATTAGCAACACTGTTGCAGTTCTTTGTGATATCTTTAAAAAAAAGCAGTGTTAGAAAGGATTACCCACACATACTGAGCAGCTCATGTTATAGACCAATCCGAACTCATCTCTCGGCATGTCCAGCCCATCCATTATCTCAGCCAATGGCTTTTTTATACAATATAAATGTTTACATTCATATGCCCCTCCTGTGAAATAATGACATGTGACATATTTCCTTAAATGAGTCACAAATAACAAGCCTTAGGATCCCATCCAATAGCGACTGTTTCTATATGAGCCTCAGCTGGACTGTACTCTGTACACGATTCACCTTTGACCTTGTGTGCCGGTGTCTCCTGCGTTGACAGTGAGCACAGCTGCCGGCCCCATGGTCACAATGAACCTGGCTGTGATATAGTCAGCCTCTGTGTCATTTCTTTGAATGCTAAAATTATTTCTCTACAGGGTGGTTGTTGCTTTATACCTGTATGGAGGAGAGAGAGGGATGGGGTCGGATGGGCCTGGTAGGGTTGGGAATTCTTGTAATCCTGTGAACTTTAGGAAATGCAGCCGCATTTTGCAACCCTATACACTTGGCAAACAAGAAGCATTTACACATAACACATACTGTACATCTCAACAGAAGAGGTTACATCATTGAGGTCACAAGCAGGTGGATGTTTTCAGGTGATATGCTTCAAATGGTATTTGTAGATTTTACCTTCCTACAGCGATTGGTTGAAACTAAGATCTGCAAACTATGTACATATAAGCAAATCCATAGTAACCTACACTGTATGTCAGGTCTTCACAGTAGTTTAATAGACTTGCAGATTTCACTGTGACTGTGTCAATAGATCAAATCAAATCAAATGTTATTCGTCACATGTGCCGAAAACAACAGTGAAATGCTTACAGTGAAATGCTTACTTATGAGCCCCTAACCAACAATGCAGTTTAAAAAAATACTGATAAGAATAAGAAATAAAAGTAACAAGTAATTAAAGAGCAGCAGTAAAATAACAATAGCGAGACTATATACGGGGAGTACCGGTACAGAGTCAATGTCCAGGGGCACCAGTTAGTTGAGGTAATATGTACATGTAGGTGTTCAGGAGCCTTATGGATTGGGGGTAGACGCTTTTTATAAGCCTCTTGGACCTAGACTTGGCACTCCGGTACCGCTTGCCGTGCAGTAGCAGAGTAGCAGAGAGAACAGTCTATGACTAGGGTGGCTGGAGTCTTTGACCATTTTTAGGGTTTTCCTCTGACACCGCCTGTTACAGAGGTCCTGGATGGCAGGAAGCTTAGCCCCAGTGATGTAGTGGGCCATTCGCACTACCCTCTGTAGTGCCTTGCGGTCAGAGGCCGAGCAGTTGCCTTACCAGGCAGTGATGCAACCAGTCAGGATGCTCTTGATGGTGCAGCTGTAGAACCTTTTGAGGATCTGAGGAACCATGACAAATCTTTTCACTCTCCTGAGTGGGAATAGGTTTTGTCATGCCCTCTTCATGACTGTCTTGATGTGCTTGGACTATGTTAGTTTGTTGGTGATGTGGACACCAAGGACCTTGAAGCTCTCGATCTGCTCTACTGCAGCCCGTTGATGAGAATGCTCAGTCCTCTTTTTCCTGTAGTCCACAATCATCTCCTTTGTCTTGATCACGTTGAGGGAGAGGTTGTTGTCCTGGCACCACACGGCCAGGTCTTGTCATTGTCGGTGATCAGGCCTACCACTGTTGTGTCATCAGCAAACTTAATGATGGTGTTGGAGTCGTGTCTGGCCGTGCAGTCATGAGTGAACAGGGAGTACAGGAGGGGACTGAGCACGCACCCCTGAGGGGCCCCTGTGTTGAGGATCAGCGTGGCGGATGTGTTGTTACCTACTCTTACCACCTGGAGGCGGCCCATCAGGAAGTCCAGGATCCAGTTGCAAAGGGAGGTGTTTAGTCCCAGGATCCTTAGCTCATTGATGAGCTTTGAGGGCACTATGGTGTTGAACACTGAGCTGTAGTCAATTAATAGCATTCTCACATAGGTGTTCCTTTTGTTCAGGTGGGAAAGGGCAGTGTGGAGTGCAATATAGATTGCATCATCTGTGGATCTGTTGGAGCGGTATGCAAATTGAGTGGGTCTAGTGTTTTTTCTGGGATAATGCTGTTGATGTGAGCCATGACCAGCCTTTCAAAGCACTTCATAGCTACAGACGTGAGTGCTACGGGTCGATAGTCATTTAGGCAGGTTACCTTAGTGTTCTTGGGCATAGGCACTATGGTGGTCTGCTTAAAACATGTTGGTATTACAGACTCGGACAGGGAGAGTTTGAAAATGTCAGTCAAGACACTTGTCAGTTGGTCAGCGCATGCTCGCAGTACATGTCCTGGTAATACGTCTGGCCCACGGCTTTGTAAATGTTGACTTGGTTTAAGGTCTTACTCACATCTGTTGCGGAGAGCGTGATCACACAGTCTTCCAGAACAGCTGGTGCTCTCATGCACGTTTCAGTGTTATTTGCCTCGAAGCAAGCATAGAAGTATTTTAGCTCGTCTGGTAGGCTTGTGTCACTGGGCAGCTCTCAGCTGTGCTTCCCTTTGTAGACTGTAATGGTTTGCAAGCCCTGCCACATCTGACGAGCGTCAGAGCCGGTGTAGTATGATTCTATCTTAGTCGTGTACTTTCGCTTTGCCTGTTTAATGGTTCGTCGGAGGGAATAGCGGGATTTCTTATAACCTTCCGGGTTAGAGTTCTTCTCCTTGAAAGCGGCAGCTCTAGCCTTTAGCTCAGTGCGACTGTTGCCTGTAATCCATGGCTTCTGGTTGGGGTATGTATGTACGATCACTGTGGGGATGATGTCATCGATGCACTTGATGAAGCCAATGACTGATGTGGTGTACTCCTCAATGCCATCGGAGGAATCCCGGAACATATTCCAGTCTGTACTAGAAAAACAGTCCTGTATCTAAGCATCTGCTTCATCTGACCACTTTTATATTGATTTAGCCACAGGTGCTTTCTGCTTTAATTTTTGCTTGTAAGTAGGAATCAGAAGGATATAATTATGGCCAGGTTTGCCAAATGGAGGGCAAGGGAGATCTTGGTATGCGTCTCTGTGTGTGGAGTAAAGGCTACTTTTTTATTTTATTTTTTTATTTCACCTTTATTTAACCAGGTAGGCTAGTTGAGAACAAGTTCTCATTTGCAACTACTAGGAGCGCCGCCTCTGGGTGAGCGTTTTCTTGTTTGCTTATTGCGGAATACACCTCATTCAATGCTGTGCCAGCCTCTGACTGTGGTGGTATGTAAACAGCTACGAAAAATACAGATTAAAACTCTCTAGGTAGGTAGTGTGGTCTACAGTTTATCATGAGATAATCTACCTCAGGCAAGTAAAAGCTCGAGACTTACTTAGATATCGTGCACCAGCTGTTATTTACAAAAATACATAGTCTGCCATCCCTTGTCTTACCAGACGCCATTGTTCTATCCTGCCGGTGCAGCGTATAACCAGCCAGCTGTATGTTGATAGTGTCATCGTTCAGCCACGTCTCTGTGAAGCATAAGATATTACAGTTTTGAATGTCCGGTTGGTAGTTTAATCTTCCGCGTAGGTCATCTATTTTATTGTCCAAAGATTGCACGTTTGCTAGCAGAATGGTAGGAAGTGGGGATTTATTCGATCACCTACAAATTCTCAGAAGGCAGCCTGCCCTCTGGCCACTTTTTCTCCGCCTCCTCCACAAATCACAGGGATCTGATCTCATTAAAGGAAAAAAGGATTCTGCCAGTCCGTGGTGAGTAATTGCAGTCCTGATGTCCAGCAGTTATTTTCGGTCATAAGAGATGGTAGCGGCAACCTGTACAAAATAAGTTACAAACAACGCAAATAAACTAACAAAAAAACACAATTGGTTGGGGGCACGTAAAATGTCTGCCTTCTTCTCCAGCGCCATCTTACTGTCGAATCAGCAGGGGATTGGAGGGAGATGGCTGTGTTAGGTAATGTAATCTTCTCAGCGGGTGGCCGTAGAGGGTAAACACTCTAATGGCTATGTTAATTCCCCTTCGTGAATGTCAGTGATGCGCTACTGGGGGAATGTGCGACAATGAAATGTTGTCTTATGTGGTCTCAATAAACCATTGGGCAGCATTACGCCTTTTGTGAATGTGTGTCAGAGAGGGTACAGAGGAAAACTGGTTTGGATATTGCTTTGGTTTGGATGAGACTGTAGTTGGTTACAAATCCCCTGTAATTACAGAGAGAGGCTCTGACATTTTGGGGGAGTCCCGCAGGTTGCCTGAGTGTAATTATCTTGTTGGCTGAGTTGACTTCGGGACTGAGCTGCTATTGGTTTTTCGTGAAAGGGACAAACTTAATTTCCATTTAAGAGCTCACAAGCCGACATTGAAAACAGTTTGCCGAATTGACCTTAGAGGACATTTGGTATTTACATGAATTACCCTGCTTATAAATCTGTAATTAGGAATCAGAAGTGCAATTATTTCAGTTTCTAAATACTGTCTCCGCTAATCGTCTTTTTATGGCTCCAACATTTTTCCAGTGTCCAGCAGTGAGGCTGGCGTCCCTCAAAAAGCCCTGGATGTGAACAATGAGGCTAGCATCTCTCAAAAAGCCCTGGATGTGAATGGCTATCCACTCCTAGGGGATGAATTGCCATTTGTGTAGCTACGGTCCTATTTATTTGTTTGTTCATCTGTCCATCTATCCATCCATCCATTCATTCATTTATTAATTACAGATTGAATATAGTAAATCCACTCACATCTATCGAGGCTGGTTACAGTGTCAGACATTGTTAGGGGGGGGGGATCCCTTTGAATCCTAAATGTCATTCCTATGGTGTGTTTTCATCTGAGCCCTAATACAAATGTAATGTTGCGTTCAGCATTGATGGGGTGATTTTCAAACTCTGTTTAAAATGTCAAGTGTTCCAGCTGGAGAAGCCGTGCTTTTACCCTTTTAGAGCACAACCAGCCATTCCCACTACTACCCCTTTCTGTCTCTGCCTTTCTCCCCTTTCCTCCCCCCAAATTGTATGTCAATTCCATTGCCTTACCTCTCTCTCTACTGAAGCAGCTTGTTCTGCATGCCTGGGGAGCTCCAGTCTGGTCTGCCTGGTATTGATCCGTGTTTCTGGTGTAATGACTGTGTCATGCTGCATTGCTTTCATGTCAGACAACCCATGCTTTTTGCACTTCATTACCTTTCATTGGGCCCCGTCAAAATTTCTGGTCCCTTTTTTCCCCTCTCCCAAAGCACAAATGAATGAATGAATTAACGAATGGTGTAGTTTCCTAGTACAGTCTCAATGCGGCATAACAGCAGGACATCCAGACATATAATTCAGCCCCTGATGATCTTAACTGGGTAGCACCCTACCAGGTATTCTTATTTTCTTCCTGAATGCCCTTTCACAGCTTAAGTTGTGCATTGCTCCATAATGCATTTGCTTTGTGTGAGCTCAGAGGCCAAAAAGAAGGTTCCTCCTGTTGAGTTAGCTCTCATGTTTCATTCATGAGCAACTATGAATGTGTAATGGGCAGATTGGGAGGCGATGACAAGCAACAAATGATTTCAGTTTTCTAAGATTGCCAAATCCCCCTAGTTTAGGACCAACTCGCTGCTCAATCCAAAAAGTACTACACAAACGTGTCTGCTGGGGTTGAAGATGTTTAGTGTGTGTGTCCGTGTGTTTGTACACATGTGTGTGGAGACTGTAGGTGTACAGAAAATCATTTTCCCTCAGACGTCCTAAGAGGAGGGATCCAAAGGGCAAAAAGTAGTTTAATCAACCTTTTTTCCATGTTATTTCAACCAAAAACATCAATGTGATGACATTGAAACAACATGGGAAAAGAATTGGATTTGCAAAAAGTAATCAATGTAAAGGCATTTCGTCTTTTTTTCATCCAACCTTTAACCTAAACCCGATTACATGTTGACATTTTTTGTTGGTTTCACGTTGAATTCACATGAGTTGACAACTAAACCAAATGTAAATCAAACTAGATGCACGCAGAGTAGTCCTTCTCTCGGTTGTTCAATTATGTTTAGCCACAATTTAATGGCCCTCCAATTCAGTGCCTGGTGATCGATCTGCTTCCAGCTGTATCCCTGATACCCACAGTCAATTATCAGTTCAAGTCCAGATGCTCCACTTGGTACATCAGGGGAATCAAAGTTGGTAGACAAATTTCATCATTGGGCTCTCAGAAACAGGTTTTTAAGTATTTAAATGCATAGTCTTCGTATTAGTATATTTAGCCATATTGGATGTATTATTTACAGAATAGATAGGACCAGATCGTCAATTGGTTGGACCCAACAGACACTATAAACTCCAGTCTGGCTATTAGGCGACTCCCTCCCGCTAAAACCTTCTACTGCAGTGGGCTAAATCAAGGTCACAGAGAGTGTTTCCTGGTAGTATTGAAAAAATCTACTTTGAAACAAAAGTATACACCTCACACACGTGGTAATGTATTTAATTTGGAGTTTGCAACCCAATATTACACTTATATACATCACAGCAGACTGAAATATAACAAAACCGTTTGACATAGAAAAAACATATTTTTCGGCAGGGTTTTGTAAATAATGTTTATTAATTATGAAATTATGAAAACTATTCATAACATTCCCCCCATGAGGCCACTAGATAATTTGACTGCAGGAAAGGGCTACAGTCCTCTCCTCATGGACACAATCTCGACTTAAGCCCTTTATCGAGCCAATTAGTGGTCTGTCAATGAAGCTGTAGTATGGATGGCTGTAGTACCACCAGGCCTGGGTTGGATACATTTGTGTACTGTAGATTATGGTCATTTTAATAGAGGGACTGTTGAAAGTGGGAATGCATCATTTATATGGCTTATTTGGTGCACAGACTAATGGAATGATAAATGAATCTTCCATTTTTTCTCATACACAGTTAGTTTGCTCTTAATGTTATACAGTATAATCAAAATATTGATTGAATGTTATCATCAGTAGCTATTTACCAGAACCAACTATGAGTTAAGGGAATGCAGCAGTCCATTGTCTTATGGTCATCGTATGGTCTTCTATTTTTCATATATCCATGTATCCATATATCCATTTTATAGGCCAAAGTACATCCCAGGGCAACAGATGAAGGATAAACAGCAGCATTCTATCTCCAATCCTTCTGGGCTTAGTTTTCTTTGTCATCTTTGGAGAATCCATTGGCTCACCGCTCAAATAAATACTGTGTTTGTTTACCACTCGACATCTGCTATTTGTACTCTCTGACAACTGACACTTAAAACTTTGCTGTTCCATCATCCCCCTCAAGTACTCTGCACAATTGATGACAACAATATGAAGGAATAGACCCCATGTATCTGCAGACAGCGTTTAAAAGATGTCTGGCGAACACGTTGTTTTATCTCCTCTCTTTATAACGGACAGTGTATTTCCAGACAAACATAGAAAAAACATGATTTTGAAAGAGGGAACGACTTCTGAGTTGTAGCCTCAAGTGAAAGTGAAGATGGAACATGTGAGATTCTATTTGGAGAATTTTAAGTTGAATAAATGCATGACTGCGGCAAATACTAAGCCTACTTCAGAGGTTATATTTTCATGAGTTAATATTTTCATGAGTATTTCTCATTGGATATTTACTGTAAAAGAAAGTAAACCCTTCAAGTTGTCATGTCAAGTCCATCCCTTGTTTTAAATTTAGATTATAGCCCTCTGAACGAGACACATAATGGATGCTGTTATATAAAACAAGACTTGCACTAACAATGCACAAAATCCACCATACAACTCTCTATCACTCTGCCTTTTATGATGAAATACATTACATTCTGTCTTTGAAGCCATTGCTACTGGCTGAGAGACTAGGTAGCAATGAGAGGTGTGATGTCACAGTTTCAGTCTTCGTTTACATCTGCTAAATGTCACCCT
The DNA here is from genome assembly GCF_018296145.1 of Oncorhynchus tshawytscha. Taxonomy (NCBI): domain Eukaryota; kingdom Metazoa; phylum Chordata; class Actinopteri; order Salmoniformes; family Salmonidae; genus Oncorhynchus; species Oncorhynchus tshawytscha. The sequence continues at coordinate 19,924,354 of NC_056459.1, forward strand.
TTGCCTCAATAACACTCCTCCCCTCCTGTCCCCTCTCCCCAGTTGCTGACTTATCTGAAGAGTCCTGCAGTTTAGTGATAAGCTTTTATTCTTTTTTTCCTCTCTCTCACTTCTTTTCCTTTCTTTTCCCTTCTTCTCATCTGATGCTATTAATGCTGTGGACATTTTGTAAGACTTTGGACTTTGGTGTTTCAATGAAGAGTTTTTCATTAGTTATTTGCTTTCATCTTCACACTTAAGCAGGCTTTTTTCTTTACTGTGTTTTACCACACTGACCTTTACCTTAATTCAATGTAATGATTGTTTGGACTGTCTTTAGTTCTTTATATTTTGACCGCTGACTGTTGATATGAATATATGATCAAATCATTTACAAGGTTTAAGATAAATGATTAAATAATTCTACCCGTGAAGTTAACCAGTAGGGATTAGAGGTTATATAGCATGGATAAGAAGTCATTAAAAATATTAAACATAAGTCCGACTAGGTTAGACTGGGAGAGAGAGGAATGTGTGTTTATGCTTAAGGAAACACCTAGAAACAATTAAACTATGGTTGAACCGACCCGGCTATAACTCTGGGAAGAGAAGATAGGACAGGGAGTAGCCCTCCAGGTTTCCTTTATCTGGGGGGGACTGGAACTGTCAGCTGGGTAGTGATCAACTTTGGTGAGAAATGTAGAGAAGAAGATAGCTCTCCTAATGTTAGTGTGCATGTGTGTGCGTAGGTTAGAAGAATGTTATAAAAGGAACATCTTTCTATATGAACGGTAGAGCTCTCGTGAATAAACTTGGATTTGATTAATTGTGAGCTGGGAATTCTGTCTGTTTCATTTAAACCAGAACTTTACACACTCTGGGTTGCAGACAGATTAGGATCATGGAAATTTAGGAACATTGATAATACAATTCTATATCAATATAGAATTGAATAGACTGATAACTGTTACGGAGTACAAGGGCCTCCTTTGTTCCATCTAATTACTATGGATGTTGTGTTCTTGTTTTCCCTGGTGGCTGTGCCCTTCTTCTTTGAAATATTTATTTCAGAAGTAGTACATTGTTTTAATTCGAGATAGTTACCAGTATCCCAAATAGTAGTAGTTTCTCAAAGATTCTTGCATGAAAATGTAGATTAGCGGCAGTGCAAAGGGAATCCTCATTATTAAAGCTACAATCTGCAGTTGAAATAATAACAAAGCTGGGTTACTCCACCTCTGTTTTGGTAAAAAGCTGTGGGATGGGCATGGAACAATGTAACCACTCTCAAATGAATGAGGGACTAAATGATAGTTTAAGCATGCTTTGAGGTTATATAGTGTTTGTTAAGAATTGCTTTGTTTACCCATTTTGGGTTCTGATGGGGTACGACAGTTGAGCTAAGCTCATGAGGCCTTTATCAGTAATATTCTTCAATAATCAATGGGTATACAGTGCCTTCGGAAAGTATTCAGACCCCGTGACTTTATCCACATTTTGTTGCGTTACAACAACAGTCCTCACACAATACCCTATAATCACAAAGTGAAAACAGGTTTCTATACATTTTTGCACATTTATTAAAAATAAAAAACAGAAATACCTTATTTACATAAGCATTCAGACCCTTTGCTGTGAGACTCGAAATTGAGCTCAGGTGCATCCTGTTTCCATTGATCATCCTTGAGATGTTTCTACGACTTGATTGGAGTCCAGCTGTGGTAAATTCAATTGATTGGACATGGTTTGGAAAGGCACACACCTGTTTATATAAGGTCCCACAGTTGACAATGCATGTCAGAGGAAAAACCAAGCCATGAGGTCAAAGGAATTGTCCGTAGAGCTGCGAGACAGGATTGTGTCGAGGCACAGATCTGGGGAAGGTACCAAAACATTTCTGCAGCATTGAAGGTCCCCAAGAACACAGTGGCCTCCATCATTCTTAAATGGAGGAAGATTGGAACAACCAAGACTATTCTTAGTGTTGGTTGTCTGGCCAAACTGAGCAATCAGTGGAGAAGGGCCTTGGTCAGGGAGTTGACCAAGAACTCGATGGTCAGTCTGACAGAGCTCTAGAGTTCCTCTGTGGAGATGGGAGAACCTTCCAGAAGGACAACCATCTCTGCAGCACTCCACCAATCAGGCCTTTATGGTAGAGTGGCCAGACGGAAGCCACTCCTCAGTAAAAGGCACATGACAGCCAACTTGAAATTTGCCAAAAGACACCTAACGACTCTCAGACAATGAGAAACAAGATTCTCTGGTCTGATGAAACCAAGATTGAACTTTTTGGCCTGAATGCCAAACGTCACATCTGGAGGAAACTTGGCACCATCCCTACGGTGATGCGTGGTGGTGGCAACATCATGCTGTGGGGATGTTTTTCAGCGGCAGGGACAGGGAGACTAGTCAGGATCGAGGAAAAGATGAACGGAGCAAAGTACAGAAAGATCCTTGATGAAAACCTGCTCCAGAGCGCTCAGGACCTCAGACTGGGTTAATGGTTCACCTTCCAACAGGACAACGACCCTAAGCATGCAACCAAGACAGCGCAGGAGTCGCTTCGGGACAAGTCTCTGAATGTCCTTGAGTGGCACAGCCAGAGCCCGGGCCTGAAAATAGCTGTGCAACAACGCTCCCCATCCAACCTGACAGAGCTTGAGAGGATCTGTAGAGAAGAACGGAAGACACTTCCCAAATACAGGTGTGCCAAGATTGTAGCATCATACTCAAGAAGACTCGATGCTGTAATCACTGCCAAAGGTGCTTCAACATAGTACTGAGTAAAGGGTTTTGCCCTGTGGACATTGCCCTGTGTAGGGTGCCGTCTTCCGGATGGGACAATAAACTGGTGACGTGACTCTATGTGGTCACATTTCAAGCCATGTGGGGCTCTGCAGTAAAAGCATTGTGTAAAGTCTACATGGTTCATTTAGTTGCCACATCTGGATGCACAGGGTTTTCCTGAGATGAGGTTGTGAATGCAAAGACTTGTCAACACAACAGAATAGATCTGCGGTTAAGCGTCAAGGTCACTATGTTATGTTAGTAGTACACACATTTCTCTCTCAGACAGTTTAAACTAACCTGAATGAATAAGCAATACCTCTGCTGTTGTAGATCCACGCTTGCGAAATTAATAGGGCTGTGACGTCATGGATTTTTGGACGACAGTAATTGGACAACAAAATGACCGCGCTCACCATAATAACCGTTCTAATAGCAAAATAATTGTATCTATTTTGTTGTTTTTGGCTCATTTCTCCTCTCCTCTGCTCCTGACTGTATGTGCTTCCGTACACGTAGGGTGCGTTCGTAAATTCACTTTGGAGTGCCAGAGAGCGCTCAGACTGCGCTCTGGGTTTGTCCGTTCGTAAATTCAGAGCGTTTCACTCTCGGTGCATTCAGAGAACATACTGGAAGCTCTGGCCGAGGAGTAAGGTTGATTTGAGTGTTCTGACCTCACAATGGCAGTCAAGCACCCAAGGTAACTGGCTAAAAGGTAACTAGCTTGCTAGCTACTTCCAGACATAAATGAGAGAACACCTCACTCTGACCATTTTACTCACCCTAGCAAAGCTGGTTAGGCTGTTTTCATGTTATCCAGAGCGTTGGTGACTGTAACTGTGCTGCTGGCAACAATTTAAAGAAGCATTTTTGTCTATGTTTACTGACACCGGCCACATTCAATGGGTGTTGAGCGTTCGTAAAGTCATCCATTATTCTGCTCCCTGGCACACTCAGTCGAGAGTGCTCTGAAATCGGAGTAGATAGCCAGAGTGAATTTAGACTGAGGCGTAGACTGGGGCGTCCCCTTTCAAGTCAATGATGGCATAATGGGTGAACTTGCGGCCATTGCGAGTGTACCCATAGGAGCAAAGCCGGAAGTAGAGGATGTGCTGTGATTTGTTGATTTAACTCAACTGACATTAAAATAAATTCCATTGCATGAGCCACATCAGTTATCACCATTTAAATGAACGTTCTACATTACCATGGAAATGATTGAATCACATTACCACTGCGAGTGTACCCATGAGGTTACCAGTCAAATTGTGTGCTGCTGTTGCACTGTGGTCATTCAGTCAGCTGTTCATTTGACAAAAAGGAAGAAAAAGGATGGTTATGACAGTTATTTTATTTAATCATCCATAGCCGTCGGTTACACGGTAGAGATCCTAACGATAAGGTGGCTATTACAGCTTGTGCCTTGACAATGTTTTTCCTGTTTTGTAGTACATTGTTTCTCCTTCTGTGGGTTTCTTCGGGCGTGCAAATCATGGCTTCTCCACCAGAGCCCTGTATGCCCTACAGGACAGCCATTGGCTCCCACTCAATGTGAACACTCAAAAGAGTAAGGCACTTCACTTGCCTTGTATCAGCTTGTTCCAGCTTGGCCCAGTTATATCGGCCATCAGCATAAAATACCCATTTAGCATTATTGCAGACAACAGGGAGGTCAAAAATGTGTGGGATGATGGGCGTTTAAGCCTTAATGTGGGTGCAGTGCACTGCAGGACGAGACACAGTCACTTACCCTCCAACAGTTGGAGTAAGAAACCTGCTACTGTGAAACATTAGGCTTCTCTCACATATGTTGATTAGGTCTCTTTAGTGAGATACTAAAGATGCTGGTTGACAAACTAGCTACTGTCTAAACACAGTTCTCAATGCTTTATTCTTCAGTGGCACAGGATCACATAATTGTATTACACTATTATACGGATTACCTTGATGGTGGTGCTGATGATGATAATGATGATGCTGATGGTAATGATAATGAGTGATGATGACAATGATGATGATGGTGTTGAGGGCCACTTTGAATTTGGCATTAAATACCTCAACTCCTTTATCAAAAGTGCTGCCCAATTTGTATTGATCAACCATTACGTGATCCGTTCCTAACCGTCTAAATAGCTTCTCCCTGTGTCGCTGTCCTTGGTGCTGAACAGGGCTATAGCAGACTTCAGTACAGCTGGCCTAGTTTAGGAGCCTGGGATTGTGAGAGGCCCAACTTGGTCTCCCTGTCTGCCTCTTTCTGTGTTCTCTGAGACAGTGTTAATGAAGTGATGCTGGTCTTTGTGTTTGGAGCACCAGCCAGGCATAGCCCGCTGATTCTGCCCTGTCAGCAGACAGGTACTGTATGGCCATTGGCTAAGATGAGGGAGGAGAGGAATGCACAGATTCAGACTATTCTCAGAGTATGGTTGGAATGAGGGTATAGTTGGATAACAGACCTAGCAGCCTAGTTAGTTGGTTGGATAACAGACCAGGCAGCCTAGTTAGTTGGTTGGATAACAGACCAGGCAGCCAAGTTAGTTGGTTGGATAACACAGTTGGACAGCAGATGGAGCAGTGTGATCATAAATGATGGTTTAATTTGAAGATATAGTTCCACAGTGCAAACATGTACTGTCCTCAATTCTAAGGCAAAAATAGATGTTCAAAAAGGTTTCAATTGCCAAAAGACAAGACAAACAGGAAGCAAAGCACTTATAGCCTGAACCGGAAATGGTCCCATGGGACATATACTATACCAAGGACAGGTGGACTGACAAATGGAACAAGACACCTCAAAATGAGTTATAATACATATATTTTACATCAACAAATAAAATGTATAGTATAATGATATTTCAGAATGGATTAACCCAAACAATGTGATCTCAGTGTACACCCAACATGATCACCAGACTCTTAAGATGGTAAATCGCGGTAGAAATGTTACAAACTAAACAGTGTTTTTTAGGCAAAATAGCACTATTGCTAACACATAAATATGCAAGCTCTTATCTGAACATTAATAAATAGCCAACTTTAAATTAGCCTACACACGACAGTATGAGGTTACAAATAATGCATGAATTCATTAACGGTATAAGCGCCAGCCTGCATAAAGTCACAGGCTCAGCTATGTGATCAGGGCATTCATTCCCTATATTTTCAGTTGTACTGTATTGCAAGAAATGTAGATGTTTAGCATGTATCATATTGACAGGATTACTATCCTAATGCATTATTAAAGTTTTTAGAAAAAACCTTCCCAGTTAACTACAAAGTAACTTACCTTGCAGAAAGATACCATGATTATGTGCATTTTGATCCAGTGGCCATTTGTTTTGCAATCACATGAGTGCTACAGCAACACTGCTTAACCAAACAATTGTCTCTTCCTGGTGCACAGTAACTTCACCCAAAAATCGAAATGTCCCAGACCTAAAAAATGGTTGCCAGTTGTGGTTTAGGTATTGTTGTGGACTTAAAACATCCAATTTGGTTGTTTTTCTATTACAAATAATCGAAAAATGAAGTGTGGATAAACAAAACCGAGAAAGAAAAAAAAACGGAATCAGGCAAAAAATAAAACAGATTTTCTAGGACCCTACAGTAGCACAAGATGCATTCTCATCGGGGCATGATGGGTAACGCTTCACCAGTTTGTGTTGTTCAGCTGCACACCTCTGTTATGTCCACTCATGTCTGAGTAATGCTTCTCCCAGGGGGGTGACTTGCCCAGCTGGGGCTAGCTGCCCCTGCTTTAAGGTCAGTGTGTCCAAAACCTGGCGGCTGGCTGGCTCTGTCTGACATTCACAGCTTAACAGCTCTCCCACACACTACAAGGGCACCTCCTCACATCTCTCGTCACTCCCGTTGTCCTGGTGTCTTTTGTCTTGTCCGCTAATGTGGGGATAATGGTTTTAAACCCACACACACACACACACACACACACACACACACACACACACACACACACACACACACACACACACACACACACGCACACACACACACACACACGCACGCACGCACGCACACACACACACACACACACACACACACACACACACACACACACACACACACACGCACACGCACACACACACACACACACAAAACTTAACCATGTGTAATCCTGCCATAATGAGTTAGTGTTAAAGGATAAGAACAATTGATTAAAATGCATGAAGAGGTGCCGCTATCCCATAGACTTTAATTTACACAAAGTGATGTAAAAAGCAGGCAATCTTTGCTCTGCTTCAAAGTGGAATGGTTGTGTTTGGTTTGGGCTCAATTGCGTTTCAAATTGATTTTTTCCTTTGGACATGGCTTTCTTTGAGATGAGAGGAAGAAGAGATTGGACAGTACTTTTCATCTCTCTCTCTCTCTCTCTCTCTCTCTCTCTCTTTCTCCTCTCATTGTTTCTGGTCTGCCTCCTTGGTAAATATACAGTCTAATACTTTGTTCCTGAGCCTCAGCAGTTTTCTCCAGTAATGTATATCAAACTACATAGTCAATAGAGAACCCGGTGTGCCATTTTAAGATGGGTATTCATTCGTATTTTTTTTATATGGTGGGATTTAACCGGCACCATTCAATGAGTCAGATGACCCTAGTGTGTTCAGGTCTAGGATCTTAATTTGATCAGTTTCATCACAGGAGTAAAATAATCCTACAGTAAATATTTCTAATTTGTAATGGGAAATTAGTTTTGATAGCCTACAGTAAGTAGGCTATAGGTGTAGCCTGTCTGGTGCTTTAGCATTTGAGAGAGAGAAAGAAAACTGCACATTTTCAGTGAATTTATGTAAAACACCAGGTGCAGGAAAATTGTCCGCAAGTGATCAAATGAAGATACTACATATGTTTTTATATAAAGAGAAACTACAACAGGGCTGTAGTTGCAGGTTAAAACACATACTCGCTGTTTGGTCAGGTAAAGTGACGTAAGGTAGAAATGGTCAGGGGGCCGTTCCGTAACTGTAGTGTTTGTAAGCAACAGCATTTGAGCGGCAATGCATCATCTGTTGGTTGACCTTTATGACCCTATCTTACCTGTGTCCAGCAGGTATTGTTGGTAAATGATTGGATTAAATGATCAGCCCCTCACAAAAGCTTTAAGACACAGAACCATTTTCACAGCCAACAGAGCAGTCCTGTCTGCCAACATGATGTACAATGTGTTATATTCTCCATCATTGATCTCCATTTGTAGCAGACAGTCAGTGTGTGTGTGTGTGTGTGTGTGTGTGTGTGTGTGTGTGTGTGTGTGTGTGTGTGTGTGTGTGTGTGTGTGTGTGTGTGTGTGTGTGTGTGTGTGTGTGGCTGTTTATGTATGTGTGTACATGCATTTGCATACGTGAGTCTGTGTCTGCATCATATACCCATTCTAGGGGCTAACCTGGACCAGAAATCAGTATCTCATCTCGTGGTGGGAGAATAGGGTTTTATCATCCCTGTGTTGCTACAGTATTGTGTACCACCTCCCTTCCCCTTCTCCCTCAGGCCGCACAGCTGGGATGTTGTTGTCGTTATAGTTTTATTACATCAGGTTCTGTCAGATTGCATAAGGATCTATAGTAGTGTTCCATGTAGATACAAGATCTCCGGGCAGGTACTTATTTCAGGATTCAGGAACCAAAGCGTATGTTCCAAATGGTAACCTTTTTCCTATGTAGTGAACTACTTTTGACTGGGGCCTATATGTCTCTGGTCAACAGCACTGTACTACATAGAAAATATGGTGCCATTTGTGATTGATCTACCTCGGCACTGCCTTAGTGTTTATTAATTTATTACTGATTTTGGTTGGGCTTATCAAGTTGGGCTTATCAAGTAGTTGGGCTTATTATTATAGTTGGGCTTATCAAGTTACTCATTCTGGAACGCCAATGAAATTTGAGGTTTACTACGAGGCCTCTCCAGGTGCTTACTGTGGGCCTCACCAGGTGTTTACTGTAGATCTAACCAGGTGTTTACTGTGGGCCTCACCAGGTGTTTACTGTAGGTCTAACCAGGTGTTTACTCTGGGCCTCACCAGGTGGTTACGGTGGGCCGAACGAGGTGTTTACTCTGGGTCTCACCAGGTGTTTACTGTGGGTTTAATCAGGTGTTTACTGTGGCCCTCACCAGGTGGTTACTGTGGGCCTCACCAGGTGTTTACTCTGGGTCTCACCAGGTGTTTACTGTGGGTTTAATCAGGTGTTTACTGTGGGCCTCACCAGGTGGTTACCGTGGGCCTCACCAGGTGTTTACTGTGGGCCTCACCAGGTGTTTACTGCGGGTCTCACCAGCTGGTTACTGTGGGCCTCACCAGGTGGTTACGGTGGGCCTCATCAGGTGCTTACTGTAGGTCTAACCAGGTGTTTACTGTGGGCCTCACCAGGTGTTTACTGTAGGTCTAACCAGGTGTTTATTATAGGTCTAACCAGGTGTTTACTGTGGGCCTCACCAGGTGCTTACTGTGGGCCTCAAAAGGTGTTTACTTGTAGGTCTAACCAGGTGTTTGTGGGCCTCACCAGGTGTTTACTGTAGGTCTAACCAGGTGTTTACTGTGGGCCTCACCAGGTGTTTACTGTAGGTCTAACCAGGTGTTTACTGTGGGCTTCACCAGGTGTTTACTGTAGGTCTAACCAGGTGTTTACTCTGGGCCTCACCAGGTGGTTACGGTGGGCCGAACGAGGTGTTTACTCTGGGTCTCACCAGGTGTTTACTGTGGGTTTAATCAGGTGTTTACTGTGGGCCTCACCAGGTGGTTAATGTGGGCCTCACCAGGTGTTTACCGTGGGCCTCACCAGGTGCTTACTGTGGGCCTCACCAGGTGTTTACTGTGGGTCTCACCAGCTGGTTACTGTGGGCCTCACCAGGTGGTTACGGTGGGCCTCATCAGGTGCTTACTGTAGGTCTAACCAGGTGTTTACTGTGGGCCTCACCAGGTGTTTACTGTAGGTCTAACCAGGTGTTTACTATAGGTCTAACCAGGTGTTTACTGTCGGCCTCACCAGGTGTTTACTGTAGGTCTAACCAGGTGTTTACTCTGGGCCTCACCAGGTGGTTACGGTGGGCCGAACGAGGTGTTTACTCTGGGTCTCACCAGGTGTTTACTGTGGGTTTAATCAGGTGTTTACTGTGGGCCTCACCAGGTGGTTACTGTGGGCCTCACCAGGTGTTTACCGTGGGCCTCACCAGGTGTTTACTGTGGGCCTCACCAGGTGTTTACTGCGGGTCTCACCAGCTGGTTACTGTGGGCCTCACCAGGTGGTTACGGTGGGCCTCATCAGGTGCTTACTGTAGGTCTAACCAGGTGTTTACTGTGGGCCTCACCAGGTGTTTACTGTAGGTCTAACCAGGTGTTTACTATAGGTCTAACCAGTTGTTTACTGTGCGCCTCACCAGGTGCTTACTGTGGGCCTCACCAGGTGTTTAGTGTAGGTCTAACCAGGTGTTTACTGTGGGCCTCACCAGGTGTTTACTGTAGGTCTAACCAGGTGTTTACTGTGGGCCTCACCAGGTGTTTACTGTAGGTCTAACCAGGTGTTTACTGTGGGCCTCACCAGGTGTTTACTGTAGGTCTAACCAGGTGTTTACTCTGGGCCTCACCAGGTGGTTACGGTGGGCCGAACGAGGTGTTTACTCTGGGTCTCACCAGGTGTTTACTGTGGGTTTAATCAGGTGTTTACTGTGGGCCTCACCAGGTGGTGACTGTGGGCCTCACCAGGTGTTTACCGTGGGCCTCACCAGGTGTTTACTGTGGGCCTCACCAGGTGTTTACTGCGGGTCTCACCAGCTGGTTACTGTGGGCCTCACCAGGTGGTTACGGTGGGCCTCATCAGGTGCTTACTGTAGGTCTAACCAGGTGTTTACTGTGGGCCTCACCAGGTGTTTACTGTAGGTCTAACCAGGTGTT